>NC_055970.1:17712269-17987269 GCF_018492685.1 Alosa sapidissima | reverse complement strand
ACCTCGATGCCAACCCAAACCACTGTTATCCTTTGCGACAACATTCAGGCTCCATGTAATCAAACACTGGACACAGTCGTTTTTTAATGTGGTTCCATCCAAATTAATAATTTCAACATCAATAATGGCATTACTCAAAGATGAGAAACAAGGCCGTTCCCATAAGCCAATGATGTTTTCAAAGCCAATAGCGTTTGAAGTTAGAGGACATGTGGAGCGGTTTCTTGGCTAAAACAGGCCGGTCCAAATCCTAAATGCCATGACATCACTTGTTCCACACAAAAGACGGCATCTTGCGTCTGCCGTCAGATATCCAGCGGTCTTAACCTGCTCATAATGATGCTTGCTGAGGCCGTGGCGGCGAGCATGGGGCTCTAATTTGCTGCAGAAGTGCGTCATCTTAAATTAGCACAATCCTGTGATGACACCGACGGCTTGCCAGGGATATTTATTCTGCGCGCTTGTGTGGCCATAAGTGCTTTGAAATTGCTTGGGAGTTCATACATGTATGTACTCTGTGAGAGTATAGAGTTACATAAAAGCCTGTGTAGCAGAAACGGGAACATATCACAAACATATTTACAGCACGGAGAATTGATGCACTGAACAGCAACGAGAGCAAAGTTATTGAGAGGCTGCAAAACACACTGCCTGTGCTGTGCCATATTTTAAAGAAGGAGCTCTTGGCTCAATAACAGATGGGTCTAAAACTAAACAGCCTTGTCAGGGCCTGGAAATAAATGCTGCAAATATTGTTTAAAATACTGCCATACATTTTCCATTCCATGGTATGCCTTTTATTTCGCTTGCTCTTGGCCTACCTCCACCCAGCCCTTCCCACTCTTCGCGCAGTTGAAATATGCCCCTCCACCTGTTGGAGCCCGTGGCTAGCACTCACTTTGATGGTGAAGTCGGCTGCCAGGGGCCCGGGGCTGCGCAGCGTCTGCCTGTCTGGGCTGCGCTGGAACTCCACGGTAGTGTTTCCCAGGACATGCCATCCCGGAACGCTCAGGACCTGCTCCTCCCGCCTCCCCTGGACTGTCTGCGCCTCCACAACTGAAACACACAGAGAGGGGGGGTTAAAGGGGTTGAGGGAAGAGGGGTCAGCATCCAGCCTGGTGACCAGGTCCCTAGTGAAAATGAAAGAGCCACATATCTTTCTTTTCAAGGAAAATGCTACATCAGCATCTGGTGATAGCATTCATTAGGAAAAAGCCAAAAGGAATGTCCACATGAAGAAATAAGTGTAGCTTTAACATTCATATTAAAGGTTTATATTTATTAATGCTGAAAGCTTAAGCATATTCTGTCAAACAATCCACGGACAAGCTTCACAAACATATTTTGTGCACATTTGTGTTTTAGGCTTAGTGAGATCATAAATTAGTTAGAGCGTGTTTTGAAAAAATATTTTTTAACAGCATGAAACCAACATGTCATTGTGTATCCGAGTCATTTTCTGTTTGCAAACCGCTGTGCTAAAATGAATAACAGAGTGAACTGTTCGAGAGATTCATTAACATTCCAAAAAATCTGCAGTCTTCCCAGTATTAATCACTGGAGAATCAACAAGGGAGTGTTATGAATTAGCACGACCAAACATGCAAATAAAAACATTTAGCTGCCTGAAGGTGATGTTGCATAAACCTTGCATGTGGCAATCATTCAAAATGAGAAGTGTCACTGGACTAAATAAATATAAAACTAATTGAATACTCCAAAAATAATCACCTTCAGCTGTGTGGTTACACATCGATGGACATTTTTCCTGTCACATTTAAAGTTTGTTTAGCTTTCCTTTCCCTCACATGTGTGATTCTGAGATAAACAGTTTTGCTGACGAAGACTATCAAACCGTTCCCAGAAAACATAGCTCCCATTAAAATGATAGAGTGACTAACATTTCAACAAATGCATGTTATGTTTTCAAAATGGCTGGGAGTGCACAGTAATTTCAGAAACTATGTTACAATTTGGAATTTCACAACTTGAACCAATTAAGACATGTTGTATGCTGCCATGCCATGCAAAAAGCCATTCATAATTCAAATGGCTGCGAAATAACTCCATTAAGGCTGGTCTAAGGGGAAATATGATTATATATTTTCTTAATAGCTTCTGAAAATATTTAGTTTTTGCAGAGTTCATGAACTTATGTCCACAGTACTGGAAAAGGGAAAAAGACCTGTTTTCTTTCGTTTTTTGTGGGTTTTTTACCCGCTTCAAAATTTCATACAATACTCTTCTGCTCTAGCATATGGCTTGTCTCTTTATTATCTGGTATAGCAATTTTAAGGTCACTCAAAATCCAACCTTTTTTCAAAACGCTTGACAAGACAAACATCCCATAGATCGCCTGGAGCACATTAGTATAGTAGTAAAGTATATATAGTATATATACTTTTTTGATCCCGTGAAGGAAATTTGGTCTCTGCATTTAACCCAATCGGTGAATTAGTGAAACACAAACAGCACACAGTGAACACACAGTGAGATGAAGCACACACTAATCCCGGCGCAGTGAGCTGCCTGCTACAACGGCGGCGCTCGGGGAGCAGTGAGGGGTTGGGTGCCTTGCTCAAGGGCACTTCAGCCGCGGCCCACTGGTCGGGGCTCGAACCGGCAACCCTCCGGTTACTAGTCCAGAGTGCTAACCAGTGGCCCACGGCTGCGTCATTAAAAGTGACGGCTGCCACCAGCGGTGTGGACAGACGGTCCCATGTGAGCAAGACGCTGAGGGGCGTCAGTCTGCTCAACACGTGGGTCTCCTGGACGGTCGCAGGGCGGTCACTGGAGCCCATCTCTCATCTCTCCTGTCTGGGACAGGACGCCCCCAATATAGACCCTTACCCCTCCAGCCCTCACCCCCTCATCCCCTCCCCTGTCCTCAGTCTCAGTTCTGGGCCTCTGCTCCAGACCCAGCAAAACCCCTTCATGCTTCCTGAATATCATAGCACTTGCAAACTGACCACCACAATGCACAGTGTATAAATCTGACATGTTAGGAGAGTGGTAAAAAGCCAGAAAAAAAAAAAATCTCCTCTCTAGCCTCCTCCTCATGGACGGATTATGAACTTTCGGGCCCCTGGGCTCAGATGTATTAAGGGCCCCACACTAATTGTCGCATATGTAGGAGGGGGTTCTTCCCCAGAACACTTTTAATTTGTTTGATGTGATTTCCTGTATTCTGGTGCATTTTGGGGATGGCCAATACTTTAATTCAATCAGATTCATAGCCTACATCCTGATTTGTTGATATTGAGGCAATGATTCCATGGAAAGACTTGGGCTTCAGGACCCCCTGACCCCTTGGGCCCCTGGGCCTGGGCCCGGTAGGCCCGTGCAGTCATCCATCCCTGCTCCTCCTGGCTGTTACTGTTCCTTCACAAAACAGCTTGTGTACTCACAGAGATGAGCAAAGACTGTGCAATAATGTGCAACACTCCAAGTGCAGAATTAAAGGTTGAGTAGTTAAAGAGCCATACAAGGTTAGCTAAATAATATCAAGTGCACCGACGTGGGAGAGACGGCGAGCCGTTTCCAGCGGCCGCAAGGAGCTCTGTGCAAAGACTGCACAGCGAGGGCTTCCTCTATAAATCAGGATGGCAGCCTACCTGCCAAGCTCCCCACCGCATGTCAGACGGAGGAGCGGACGGAGAGTGAGCCTGAGCGAAAGTGACCGAGGAGGGAGTGAGCGCGGGGCCGGCCGGCGCGACACAAAAGGACGGACTGTGGAACAGAACAAAGGTGGCGGTGGCGATGGTGGGAGAGTGCGAGTGAGAGGAAGAGAGCCCGTGCAGTCAGGCGCTATTTATGTCCGGGCTTTAACCTCATTTAATGACGGCTTTGTTTGTCTTGCAAGTGATCCTTTCCTGAAAAAGAGATCTGTACCTGAGAATTTACTGCCGCTCTAACGCAGAGGAAAAGCCATTCAGCTCTAATAGGAGCCGAATGTTAAACGACATTGTCAGGACCACTTAAAAACTCGGGCCTCTCCAAAAATACATCTTACCCAGATACGCAGGGGTGGGGGGGAGGGTCTGGGGGAAACACACGAGGATCTATCTCTCACACGTATTTCACATGATTTAATAAAGAGGAAACTATTCTCCAAGTGAGCCATGGTGGAAAGCAGTGATGTGCTTTCAGCATGGTGAACTTTTCACCCCAGGGGGGGGTTTCTGCATCCACAGGCTCAGCACAGGTTGATTTTTTCAGGGTTAACTGAGGGGCTGACTGCTCACGGTCTCCGCTTGGATAGCTGATATTTTCGAGGCAAGGCGGGGGGGTGAGTGAAAGGTGGTGATGGCGGGGGAGTTCTACTCACTGATGACATCAGGTCCCTTGGCTGTAATCCTCAGGTTCCGGCTTCCTAGAGGAATTTCAATGACGGTCTTGACGGCTGTAAATTGAAGCACAAACAAGAGAGAGACCTTAGGTGATGATGCACACACTTCCTGACTGTTACTCGCCACCCCGAACTAAAACCTCTGTCACCAATGTGAGAAAAGGGGAAAAAAGGTCCTCTTCAAATGTTTAAAGGCATTTCCCTTTATTCACATGTCCATATCTGCATAAGATGCTAACAGCGGCTGCTAAGAGTACTCATTGTGATTTAGACTAGGCGCCTGTGTGTGTTTGTGTGTGTTTGTGTGTGTGTGTGTGTGTGTGTGTGTGTGTGTGTGTGTGTGTGTGATATATCACATTCCTCAAGGGCCAGTGGTGCATTACTGGGCTTGGCTCTTGAACAGTAAGGATCCTGAAGTGGTGCTCGAGGGGTGACTGGCAGGTGATATAACTTGATCTGAATAGTATAAGCAGCTCGTAACGCTCCTGCTAATGGTGCTTCTTATGTGGCCACCCAACACAACTGACGCTCCCATCCACCCCCTCCCAACTCAAACACTCACACAAACATACACACACATACACACAGACAACCCTAAAGCAAGGCCGACCTGACAGATTCATGGACTACAGAAGGTCAGGGAATGGTCATAGTCTAGAGTACGATAGCAGGACAGTCTTTCTCTTTCTTTCTTTTTCTTTCTTTCTTTCTTTCTCTTTCTCTCTTGCACACACACACACACACACACACACACACACACACACACACACACACACACACACACACACACACACACACACACACACACACACACACACACACACTGGGGCATGCAGCATGCTGAAATTAAAAATTGCTTTTGGAGTGCTTGTCTCACGCTTGAGCGGCTCTCGGAGCTGTGAGCCAAGTGAGGGGAGTGCGGTGTTGGCTGTCTGCAGAGCGGCCTTTAGGCCCAGGGAGCAGCAGACTAATTGTGATCCCTCCGCTCTCGTCTCAGACGCTCGGATGCGAGGCAGAGGGCGCGGCGTGCCAGGAATGCTGGAGCGGAACGCAGAACGCTGTGGCTTCGCTCAGCCTCCCCGCACCTAAAACGCATCTCAGCCACCATCCAGCCGCATCCTCAACCAACCCCGCCACCCCTACTACCCCACACCCTGACCCCCCACCCACCGACAGGCCCAGGCGCAGTAACTGAAGTCTGTCTGACTTAGGATGGTCCTTGCCAGCACTCAACCCGTTTTAAACCCGGCTGATCCACCCAGTTGCCAAGAGGATAAGGCTTTTAGAGTGTTCTTGTGTTCCGTCCCCTCGCCCCCCACCCAAAGACATCCGTTAGCGTGATGGACCACATAACTCTTCCTTTCCCAGGATACGAGGTGACAAGCGAGTAGGGTTTGTTTAATGAAGCATTTTGGAGGCTTTTTGGAAAGTTGGCCGTTTTCCACCCCACGAGAAACAGTCCTGGATTTCGTTCTGGAGTCGGACAGCAGAGCGAGGTCCAGAGTGGATGTAGGATTAGCCATGCCTATTTTCTGTTTTGTTTTAAAGAGAAGCCTCTCTGGAAATTTATGAAGCAAACATAATTTGGAGAAGATGCATGTCAGAGCTGCAACACATCAAGCTGTCCCTCAGCATGTGTGCGACTCGTCCTGGTTCATCTTTTCCTCATTTGGAGTGTAATTGATTTAGCACCTGAGACAAGACAGCAAAAATTTTACAGGGCATCTGCACACAATAAGGCTGCATTCTGGTTAATCATCCCAGATGTATTTTAAACAGCAGTGCAAAGTATGTAACATCACATCTTTTTCCGGATACTTTAAACGGATGAGTCAAAACAACTGATGGGTCAACCCAACTGGGACTATGGTGAGGCTATTGAAGCACATATGCAAAATGTATCAATTAAATTTTAAAATATGACTCACCCTGCTATAAAACTCACAGAAATATGTTGCTAGCCTAGGACTATAATAAAAACTATAGATTTGAGCAAAGGACCACTGGAATCCATATGTTGTGGATAATGTATAGTCTCTACGTCAATCTAGAGAAATAAATCCAGACAGGACGAACAGAACTGTAATGCACAGCTTATTATATGATTTTCTTGCCAAAGCGATAAAAGACTTTTCTACAAAATATGTCTTTTTTATGATTCTGTTGCTGTTTCCTGGCTTCTACTGAGAAAAATAGTTCTCCATGAAAACAGAACTTTCAGGTTTCAGGTGTTGCATAGCAATGCAATACTTTCTGACATACTGTAGGTTAAAATACATTTCCATTACTGTACAGTATGTGATTGAAGAATGACATGGAAGATGTGAATCACTAGTACAAAATCTGTTTGCAGTGGCATTAGTCATTACTCATTTTGATATCATTCATATAATTTATTTCATACGATATCAGACTCACTGAGATCACTATTTTAATTCTATGGAGCTTTCTGAAGAGCCATACAATAAACTGTAATAGTCCTTACAGCAATACTGTGAGATGACTGATGATTGGAGCTTATATAATGTGTTGTTAGTCGCTTTACAGGAAGAAACCATCCAAACAGGCAGAATCAGTGGACTGGCCCGTCTGAAACAGAGAGGCCCTCTCTAGTATGCCCCTTGGAATAGTGTAGCCAGTCACAGATCAGTTGACATTTACGATGCGGAGGCGCTGCCATTATTTTCAAACTGGTTCAGTCCATGGAAAAGAAGAGGCCATGTCCAAATGCAACTGATGTCCAACTACATTCCTATCCTATGCCAGGTTGGATTTGTGAAGCTGGCCGACTTGAGTTACAGCAGGAATTTAAACAAAGATGGCATTGGTGGAAGGAGGAAACAAAAAAAGAAAGGAGGTTTCAGAGTTGAACAATTCTGTTTAGGTTTGCGGGGCTAAACCTGCTTCCTCTGTCCTACTTTGCTTGTGCTTTGTGTTTGTAAACAAGGCTTGCGATGTGCGTTATTCTCGGCTTAGACATATGCTATGCAGAGGATGGCGTGGGCTGACACATCCTTGAAAAACAAGATGCTTAAATCTGCATATCATGTCCTCTTTCAACCTTTTGTATTTGTGGATTTTTATCGAGGCAATCAACAAAAAGAAAAGCTTAAAATAAGATTAACTCTGTGAAAAGTTTAATGCTAATTATTTATAATTTTGCTTTTATGAGCATGGAAAATGCAATCTAATAGAATATTCAACTGCAGCCTGCATATTTATGCACTTTCACATTCTACCTGCAGTTAATAAATGAAAATTTGTTGTGCCCTGTTCACCAAGGCAATTTCTTTGACAACCTTATCCGTTAATCCAAAGAGGTGAAAAAAAATCTTCAAGATGGAGTCCATTAGTCATGGCTGTCTTCAGTTCTCTTATTATACAGTACCTGCTGAAGTCAGGGAATTGTGCGAGAAGCAAAGCTTTATAGGTCAGGGACTGTTCAGATCTAGACTTGCCGACTCACCCCTAATAGAAGCAGAGAGCGATGGGCCTGCGGTTGCCTATTTAGACAAGTGGAGCTGAGATTTTAAGATTTGAGATTTTGAGATTTGCCACTGAGAAGAGATACCTCTGGGCTCTAGATATGGCTGGAAGCAGCACCATCCGTGTGGTTTACGCAGAATATTTTAGTACAAGGCGAGAGGTTTATAGAAAGGTTGAGTGTTAACGCTATTTTCCGATGCATGAGGGCCCTACAGTACTTCTCCCTCTGAATATGGGCAGAGTCTTTCAACAATTAAGTCGAGTTGGAAGGGGGCCAGCGTCTATGGTGCCCCCCAAAAAATAATTACTTTTGGAAACGTATTCGGCAAAATCTTGGGATTTATGAGTGCAATGAAAGAAGTGAGACTCCAGTTTTAAGCTCGTCAGCTGTCACCGACAAAATAGTCTTTCCAAACAGAGAGGAGAAATGCCACATAATTAGTTTTTACACTGATCATAATTGGGCTGATACGAGAGGAAATTAGCTGTGAGTTCACTTCAGGGCTTACTTTTCCATGCAGCCGTGGAGCAAACCCTGGAGGCAGGCGTGATTAATGGATACTAGAACACAAAACGCAAAGACGCCGGAGGAAAACAAAAGTCAACTATAAACCCTCGGTCCTGTGCTGCATGTCCTCTCTCTCGTTCCCTCTCTTTCTTTCCATCTCTGTCTCCCTTTCTTGCAGCCGGTATGCAGGGCTCCTCCACTCCTGACAGGAATGGGCCGGAACTGCCAGCAGCTCATTAGGAGGTTTACTGCATATTAATGACGAGAAGGGCAAGAAAGCAACCAGGAATCCGGACTATCATCCAGAAAAATAACAGCCTGGAGAGCGCGGCCTATCTGATTACCGGAGTTACATGCGGCCGCCTGGTGCCAGCTCTGCTATGGGACTTAAAGGAAGCCGGCATGTCATCACTGCACACGGTGAATTATTAGGTAGGCGGCCTTTATTAGAGTGAGCGTAACGTGCTTGGATTGAGTTACTCCGAGATTTGGTTAAACAGGCTCTTAAAGTGAATGGCATGATGCTGTGAAAATGCCTGCGACTGCCACTCTGAAACAAAAGTTCTAGTCTTTCTTCGTCTTTGAGCGCTTTGTTCCATGGGGAATTTGGATGAGGTAAATGACTGGCGCGCAACTGCCAGCCACAGACGCACCGATGCTGGAGAGTCTGGGGCTCTCCAAAAACAATATAAAGTTCTATTTCCACTATATAACATTTGAGCACATCCCCATTTACAGGTTGGCACTGAGGCAGACTTATGCATATACCACTGCAAGTGCATTTAGACCTAGTATTTTAGCTATCATAGATGGTGTGAGTGCAGAAAACCAGCAGGTCACCTAATTATTATAGGTGTGCCTCACAAGGGAAGAAATACAATTAGGCAGTCGCACCCTCTTGTACAATGTTCTTGTTCATAGTAACGACAATAATACTAAAACGAGGCCTTAAATTCAAAACCCATTAAATGGAATATTGTAGTGTTTTACTTTAGGACCAACAGGACACATTACAATTTGGCAACAAACTTTAAGCACTCAATGATTTTTTTTTCCCTTTTCCAAATGTAACTTACATCATGAAACTATTTATAAAATCATTTATAAAAAGCAACAGTAAATCATGTGTGAATGTTGAACCCACATAAATCCCAGACCAATAAACAAAAGATGTCTGCACAGACAGAGACTGCTTCACAAAAAAAAAAAATCATATTTGGAGTTCTTGAGGAGCATCCAGTACCGCATGGCACCGGTAACCTCTGAAAACGAGACCAAGGATGTTCGCTCTCGGAATGCTAACTGTGTGCGCTGGCAGTCTGACTGCTGGAGACATGTCCTTCATTAGGCAGCTGTGGAGAGGGCCTTGCCGGGCCCTGGAGATGTTCTGGGAAACGCTGAAGGTCTTTTTGAAGCAGCCCTCCCCCTGACCTGGAGCAGCGCTGTCAGGCCTTCAAAACTTGAGTACAGTAACAAATAGTTACCAGATAAATACAAAGCGCCCCAAAGTCAATACCACGGAGCTTTCTGTGGCTTTGTGCAAAAATGAAAACAGTCATGTCCAAACCATCATGGTTCTTGAGAAATCTGGATGGACTTAATTTTTTAAAACAATTTACAAACTTCAAATGCTCCTACAAGAACTGTTGCAATTATGCTCCGAGTTTAGTGCCTCGGACAAATACTCCAAGTACTTTTTTTTAAAAGTGCACTGCACGAAGAATAAAACTGATGGCGGCCAAAAGGAATTTTTATCTACGCATTAACTTTTATGATCAAAACTGCATTGAAAAAAAAACAAAACAAAGCATTTTGCTCAGTGTGAGTGTTCACAGGACAGCCCAGTCTGTATGCAGCCCAGGCCAGATGGAATGCAGAGGGGCTTGTGTTCACAGTGCTGCTGCGGGCCATGGCAATAACAGTGTGGCTATGGCCAAGCAACGGAGTCTGTCTACAAAGGCCCTGACAGCCTAAACAGGTGCCAAAAGGCCAGCAAGTGGGTGCTGTGTGTGTGGAAGGAGCAGTGAAGAGAGTGGGTCGCTACCAGCGTGGGGGTGATATGGTGTACCTACGTTCGTCCGGTGAGACGTGCGACAGGGTCTGGCCTCGGACCAGCCGGCAGGTGGATCCGTCGCCGGCGCAGACTCCGCAGTTGTCCTCCTTGGCGTTGCTCCCAAGCTGTCGATCACATCCCACCTCCTGCCAACAGCAACAGAGAGGGAAGAGGGGGTGGTGGGAATCGCACTGACACAGCACACAAACACTCCGGGTTTTTTTTTTTTTTTTTCAGGAATTCTGCTTGTTTTCCGATCTCTCTTGCTCGCCGCTCCTTCACCAGCACACAATGTCATACAAATGTGCCCAGGCTGGTGAGAGACTACATACAGTACATAGCCTCATTCTGTCAGAATGAGGAACCGAGTGAGGAGCCGGTCTCCAGACTCATCCATCAAAGACAATATCATTGCACGACTCTTTTCCGGCACACCTCCGGCAGGCAGGCAGGCAGGCAGGCACGCAGGCAGGCAAGCACAGCGCAGATGTGAGCCAAGGAGTGCCTCATGCCAAACTGCATGATAGTAATGTTGATGTATTAAGAGTCTGACAGAAACAATACTATTATGTCTCTTTTTGGTCTACAAAATTTACTATGCAAGTACAAATTTTTACCAAAAAATAGGAATAGTTATGTGCGAATAAGATGTGACTACATACTGTAGCTGGCTGCATGATTTTAACATGTATGCCTCTATAATGACATCTTTTACTCCAGCCCATAAAGTTTGTGTGATATAATTCTGCACTCATGCATTAACCTTTCATTTCTCTCGGCTATGTACTTGGGGAAAATCTCCATCGCAATGGCAGAGCTAAAATGGAAGTGGGACGGAAAAGCAGCTGCCAAGTGAAAAGCTCAGCAGGGAAAACAAAGGCACTGCATTCCCTGGGACGGAGACAGCCACTAAAGGCTTTTCCCACTCGCCTGCCGCTGCACCTGTTTTCAAGCTATGGCCAGGTATGGGGCTGTTCCACTGATGTGGGAGTGGAATGTCTGCCCGCTTACTGTGCTTTAGATCATACTTAGTTTTATTCATCTCTCTCTCTCTCTCTCTCTCTCTCGCTTCTTTTCTTCTGAATGATATCCCTGGAGAGTATCTACAGAGGCACCTGTGATTCAATTCATTCAGCAAGGATTTAACCCATTTTTTCGAGGGGTGGGGTGGGGGGAGGGTGGGGGTGGTGGGTAGTGAACGCACCTCCGCCTCTCCCCATCTCACTCGGCTTGCACGGCATACTGCTGTGCGCTTCCCCCAGAATCTGCCACCTACGGGAGGAATGCGGCCAAGATTCACAGCAGAACGTCAAGGTTAAAAAAACAGCACACACTTCCCAATGCCATGGGAAAGGCAGCCAGCAAAAACAAACAGCCTAGCAATAACCGGTAGCTCCGGTAAACAGGCACATGTAAACAGTCAGGGATCATTTAGGGCCATTATCCTAATGACCTGGGACTCTGGTCGAATTAGACACAGCACAATGCAACCAGAGAGAGAGAGCTGGTATGACATGGCACTGGGCAAAATTACCATTCAAATTTCGGGATTTTGATATTCTACCTCTGTTCCGGAACAGAGAGGCCGGGTCACAGTGAAAATGACCCTCGCCACTGCATGGAATTATGAGATTAGGATTACAGTGGGACAATACGGTGGATTGTTTTATGACAAACACAGGTCAAGGCCAATGAAGAGGGAAAGTCACTACTTGATGTGGTGATCCTTGAGTCAAAAAGTATCAGTGACATGATAATAGCCCATAGACATGAGCAGAGGGCCGATCCCCCTAATTATGAAGTGGTGGTTGGCCTTCCGAAAGCATGTATTTGTATTGGAAATTCATGTCAAAACCCTGACAACCTTCCAATGAAAGAGGAAGAGTAATTATCCTCCCATTCCAGGAAGCAGTAGCAGCAGCCCTTTTGTGAATGCTGGGCCTTGTGCGTGTATCGCTGCTGAAGCTGGAGTCATGGTCAGCTGGAAACCCAACCCAGACTCTGGGCATCGGCCCGCCTAACCTTCCCTCCGCCCCACCCCGAGCCCAGTCCAGTCCAGCCGGCTCCTTGGCCCCCTCTCTCTCTAAGGAATGCAGGACCCCTTCAGGGAGTTGGACTGGCACACACACACACACACACACACACACACGTGCTTGCACGAGTGCACACACACAGACACACACACAGACCTATGTGCCAGCGTGTGTGCACACGCGCACACACACACACACACACACACACACACACACACACACACACACACACAAACACAGACACAGACACACACAAATGTATGTGCCTGAATGCATGCACACACACACACACACACACACACACACACACACACACACACACACACACACACACACACACACACACACACACACACACACACTCTGCTCGGGTCAGACTGCTTTCACCGCTGATGCCTGCCCGCCTCAGCACTTCCAGATCTCAAGACCGCACTGCACCCGAGACCACCCCAATCACCAAAAGCACTGATATCTAAATAAGCGCGGGCTGATGGAGAGCTTCATCTGTCTAGTGCACAGGAGTTGGCAGGGCGCACACATTCATTCCTCTGCAGTGGAGCTGCTTCCAGCAGGGCAGACTGCACTAAATATAGGCTCCGGGGGCTTTGGATGGGTGACACTGACTGGAGGAATTTTTCCATGTTTAAGATTATTATTTCATTATCTTCTCATTTTTAGGTGCATGGTTTCTCCCAGGCTGGCTACTGCGGATTGTTCGGTTATGTCCAAGGAGAACATCTTGGACGGGGGAGCAGAAGGCCCTGGTGTGTACAGTAAGTGCCGCTCGTGGGCCTCGGGTTTAATAGAGATTGATAGCATGACACGGGAAGATGACTTCAGGGACTGGAGCTGGCGTTCAAGGAGGATAAACGCTTTCACACACACACACACACACACACACACAGACACACACACACACAGACACGCTCTTAACCAGACAGCACAAAACTATACTGTATATTCACACTCCCCAGTGGTGAAGTGTGTGTGTATGTGTGTGTGTGTGTGTGTGTGTGTGTGTGTGTGTGTGTGTGTGTGTGTGTGTGTGTGTGTGGAATATTGGCACATGAAAATAAGGGATCTACTGTGTGAATCACACATTGAGATATTTATAGAGAACCTTATCACCTCATCATTACAGTACAATGAATTACTATGTGATGCACAATACCTATTTTCACTTCAGCTAGCAATGTTCTGCATCCACTGCATTACCTGGCAGATCCCGCTGATGCACATGTCGAAAGAGTCCGTTCGACAGCGTGTGCCGTCAAGAACCTTGGGCGCCAGCTCCAGCACCAGGCTCTTGCCCCGCGCCTGGCACTTGAGGGCACAAGGCGCGACCGGGTCGTTGATGACGGGCACCCACTCATGAGCTTGGCCCTGGTACTTGATGTCGTTATGTGCCGAGCACTGCTGGGCTCGGAAGTCCCCTGACTCCTTTGGACAGTCCTGCAAGAGAGAGGTAGTGGTTTGAGATGATCATTCACTGCCAGTCTTAGTTTCCCACAGCAACACAGTCCATCCTAAAGCAGCTATGAACACTCTACCGAGCACTGTGCTGATCTAACCAAGTGTTATTAATCTTATCAAAAAATCTAGTTGGTATTGTTTGTAGTATGAAAATAATTTTACTTAATTTAATAACAGTTTCATTCATTTTAACATGTCTCATCATGAAAACAAGCAAATTTGGCTGCCAGTGCAAGCCAATTTGTCTTGATAAGACGCCTTAAAATCAGTCAAACTCTTATTAAATTAAGTCAAAATGATCTTACAAGAGAGCGCTAGGTAAGTGTCTTTATACTAAAAACAATACCAACTAGATCTTAATGTAAGATTAATAAAATTGTGATTTAACATAACATTTTATTTTGTGCACTGTGCCCAAATGAATGAGTCGGCGGAGATGGGACAGTTCCAAAACAGCGAGCGTCTGTCACTCAAACTCTCGTTTGGGCATCTGGATATCTCACAGATGGCAATCTTAATCAGTGCTCCACTGTCCATGGCAGGGCCTTTAAACTTTTGCTTCTAATCAATGGGCCGCAATCAACCGCGGAGGCCCCACATGCCTTTTTGACGAAGCTCAAGTGGCCTTGATTGAGACAAGGCCTTATACGATAGAGTAATTCATAATGACATATCTTCATCTCTGGGTCAATCATGGAATAAACAGAAATTGGCTTAACTCAAAAGCAAACCCCATCAATGCCAATTCAGTGCTGTGTGGGGGGAAAAGAAATATCTCACTAGCACTGAGTCCATCTTCTTGACTGAATTGTTATAAATATTATGCTGGGAAGCTTTCCCACACGCTTTGATGGAAATCATGGTTGGTCTACAATAAAACCAGATGAAACCACTTCAAGGGTACAAAAGCACATCGCCCTTTGATTAAAATAGCGTGAGAGTGACAGCGGACCTCTTGCTCCTCGAAATAGACCCCGTGCAAATAAGGGTGGTCAGTTATACAATGGTGGATGACATTAGTGGGGCAGTTTCCCTTTCTATTCATTTAGAGTGCAGGCAAATGGTGCAGATTTGCCATATGGTAACCCACAGAGTTGTAAAAATAGCCTCGGAAAATGGGCTGCTCCTCTCATCACAGTACATATTCTAATATAAAATGAACTATAACTACAGCCTATAGCCAGACATCCAGGGCATATGTGATAAAGGTTTGCTGAACTTACCATATTGCTGCACGTTCTGTACCGGATATTTCTGCCTTCACAGTTTCTGTAATAGAGGTGGGAATAAAAAATGGTGTCAGCGTTCACAAAGCCTCCAGCAGTTTCTCCTGAGTGTCTTTTCATCAGATTTCACTCACAGGACTCCATTTATCAGGTTAACACATCACTGGGGCTCAGACATTGGAAGTGTGATACCCGTTCCATAAACTGTCAGTGCTCAGGCCTTTCCTGCTACCCACTAGAGTAGACTGTGTGAAATGTGGCCTGCAACATCTATTCACAGCAAGATGGCTACCTACCAGCCCTTGGTAATAATAAGCAGAACCACAAGGGAAGAGCAGGTACCATTGCCGTGTGAAGCTAAACCCCATGCTATGTGTCCCAGAACAAAACATCCCTTTGAGCACACACATGCACACTGGTGTGTTCGTGTTGGAAACCATACCCGGACCAGGACTCAGTAATCGTTCAGCAATCCAGCAAAGGAAAACAACTGCACGCAGCAGTGCTAGCCGGTCAACCGTTCTGGAGTAAATACATGAGTTTTGTCTTCAATTATGCAATGGGAACAGGAAGACTACACTAATGCCATTCAGCTGCCTCCAAAGTCCAAACAAGCACTGTGACAATGTAGGAATGCTTCCCAATAAATGAGGCAATTAATAGCTTCAAGATCCATAAATCATTCAAACACATGGTAAGCCAACACCACCACACAGCTTTAAGAAAACTATGATTTCAGTGGTCTTAGAAAATGTCCTAAAGGCTTTCTTGGGTGTTTTTCTTTTCCTTGGGTCTCGCAGTTGTGTGTATACATCATAAAACCGATGGACGCCCCCTGGAGGGTGACTCAAGATGGAGCAAATAGGTTTTGCAACGACAAAATATTATCATATCTCATCCTATGGCGACGCGCACAGTTGTGCGACCGCAGCGACTATCCAGTGTGTGCGTTTTATGGGCGAGCGGCTCCGTTCTTGGCCACGGCCTCTGACAGATATACGTAGTGATCCCCCCCTCGCTGTATGTTGCTGGAGTGGGGAATCGGAGCACTTCCAAGTAGCTGCTGTGAGGGACGTGATGTGGGGCAGTAACCAGATTACAGGGGAACTGGGCATGCTGGACTCTGGCTCCAAGAGCAACACTAGGCAAAGACATACTCTGAATTCCCCCTTCCTGTTGTGACTAGAGCTTGTGTAAGGCTATGCGTTTTTTTTTGTTCTTTCTTTCCCAAAAAGATTAGGACGGGCTTAAAGTGCCCCTTCTATCTTGCTGCTACCCGGCTCTCCTGAAGATTAGCAGATGGTTTTCAGTGTAGGCTAAATCCCAGCACCTGTCTTCGCAACAGCTCAGTGAACATGAGCAGGTGTCTTGGCTAGAGCTTGGCTAGAGAAGCTGCATGAGTGTGTGCTATGAATCACGGTGGACCTTTTGGCTTTACAATCTCATAATCAACCGCAGAATCACTTCCAGATCTCCCCATAATCAGGGGAGGGAAATCAACAACTTACAATTTGACCGAGTACACAGACAGGCCTCTAAGTGCATCCCATCACAGACAGGCCTCTAAGTGCTGCCCATCTATGGGAAACAAGCAGAGATAGAGAGTGACTGTTGTTCCCATTCATCCTTTGACATTCATGCAGGAAATGAGAAAAATGTCTTCATCCAATAGCAATAATGATAATCTTATCCCAAGGCTACTTTATCACTACTTGATACTTACAATAATCCTTGTTGCAATAAACATTTTAAATAAAAACTGCAAAGACATGATGCAACTGATAGCTACTAAGTACTGGAGTGATAAATCTGGTGCAATGAGCTCTTATCTAATATGCTTTTAAGTGGACAGGGAGGCCTGCTGTGCGCTTTGCACAGGCACATCTGTAACTGGTAAAGAAACCTGAGACCCCCACTGTGCAAACGTCTTCACGCACAGGAAACATTCAATTGGAAAACAATGATTCCAATTTGACAGGGCCGAGCCGTAAAGACGGCCCTAATGAGACTCCACCGGTCGACGGAGCCACGGTGCCCCCCGGTTTGAGTTTCAAGCCGTAACTGGGTGCAGCGGGGCTACCAGGCGCACAATTAGCCCCGGCTAAGCTGCGCCACTCTCTTTATGTGCGTTTTATATTTGCCCAATAAAAAGCTCATTACTGCAGGCCTGGCGATCGTCCTGAGCCTTCCCCCGACGTTATCAGGCGATGCACAGAGCATGTTATTTTCAGCAGTGGAAAAGGCCATAAAAAGTCATGCCAAAGGAGAACACAAGCCAACAGAGTACAGGGGATGTGAAATTATACATGTATGGCACCAGCTTCCAGTGTTGAAAAGATAGGTGCAGCAGACGCAGTGTGTGATCCAGACACACAGTGGAATAAATGGGACTGGTGCAGAAGCCAGACTCTGGAGGATTAGCAGATGATCTGATTTATCGCCACAAGTTCACATGTTTCTGTGGAGCACTCCAGACAGAGTGGGATGTTAGTCTGACCTTGGGATCCTTCTTTGTTTTAATTTTCCGCTTCACTGTCCTCATTTTGGACTACAAGATTCCTCAACAAGGTGTGCCGGCAGCACAATGCTGTCCCCATAGCACATAAATAATCTGGGTTAACACGCTTAATGCTGGTAAGCACTCGGTGACTGGAACCACTTAACATCTTATTGAGTTTCCTCTTGAAATATACAATCACACGTACACAACGCTTATTTTCTGTGGAATGAGCCACTTCCTCTATCTCTTAACTCATTATCCGATCTGCATGATGTAGCCAGATTTCGTTTTCTACATGGCCTCAGCATCTTCCTTTGGGAATACTAAGGGAGGTCCATGACTTATTTTCCATGATGTCTCCCTAATGGTGGAAATGTTTTTTTTTTCCCAATGGTGGATTTGACATAAAACAGGGAGGTGCTTCTTCACATCAGAACGCATGCCAGGGACAACATCAGAATATTATGAGACACTGAGCGCTGAGTGATGGATATCTGTAAGAGTACGTATGATTATGGCAATCATTGGTAGGAGTTAAGACATCGATCAACTGAAAAGCAAACAGTAACATCAGTTATTCTACAGTGTATGAATTTCCCCTTGAGGATCAATAAAGTATCTATCTATCTATCTATGCTTCAGTTATAATCTACATCGTACCGAGGGGAAATTAAATTTAACATTAAGTTCTGTCTGATTGCAGAATAAAAATGATAGGCATTTGAATATCTTGCAATGGACTTGTGCAGAGAGGACATTCTTATATTTCATGTTTGATTAATTTATGAGAAAAAAATTAACCATGCTGAGAAATGATTGAATCTGCTGTTTCTATGCCATTGGCATTTCTGACTTTTCAGGTTATTCATTTTTTGAGACCTTCTCCTATGTTACTTCAATGTCCTTTGTTAACAAGCCACAAGCCAATGTCCTTTGTTAACTAGCCATTTCTGTGTGACATTGGAGAAATTATTTTTCATTAGAGGGGACTAAACAAAACATTGAAGGCCATTTGGCCATGTCCACTCTTTTCAACTTTTCATTTTGAGATTTATTAAAAGTTTGCACCCAACCAATATATTGAAGTCTTTTCAGTGTGCTTTTGTGTGTGTGTGTGTGTGTGTGTGTGTGTGTGTGTGTGTGTGTGTGTGTGTGTGTGTGTGTGTGTGTGTGTGTGTGTGTATGTGTGAGTGTGAAAGTGAAAGGGGGGAGAGATAGAGAGGGGGAGAGAGAGAGTGGCGTGTGTGTGTGTGTGTGTGCGTGTGTGTGCATGTGTGTGTGTGTACAGAGAAAATGAGATAGAGAAAGTGTGTGGTGTGTGTGTCCATGTGTGTGTGAGGGAGAGAATGAGTAAGTGAGTGAGTGTGTGTGTGTGTCTGTGAGTGTGGGTGTCTATGTGTGTGTGTCTGTGCATCTGTAGAGAGGGATCGGCATGTTGATGAGGTAGCCGGCGCGTGACCTGACCCTCCGTTCAGACATCTGCGTAGAGAGTAGGAGGCCCCGCCTCCACAGGTGCGAGAGCACTCGCTCCAGGTGCCCCAGGCATCCCAGCCAGCATCCCTGTCCTCGTCTGACCGCGTGGTCCTGGAGGCCTGGAAGGGACACACAGAGCGGAGAGGCCCATGAACATCATCATCTTCACTTAGCTCACCGCATCCTCCCTCTCTGTCTCCCTCATCCCAACGTGACATCACTTTTCAACTATGATGAAAACAATGTGCTCTTTACGGCGTGCGTGAAACACTCAGCCAACGCTCTTTGGAAATAAGGGCGCTGAGACGCAGGACGTGTCGTCCGCCATGTGGTGATGACATTGGAAAAGTCCAAGGTTTGTTAAATTGAATTAAAAGTAGTACCTCAGTTTAATCTCTGAACATCAACATATAAAACGTTAATAAGTGTATGAAACTGCATGAGAGGAATTTTAAACAATCTTCTGTTTCTCTTTATTTGGGATCTATCCTATGTTGAATATATCTGGCACTAATATTGCACAGAAATAGGATGGAGGTTTATTTTCATGTAAAAGGGTGAAAAGTTAATAAGTCAAAGGAGCAAGAGGTCACTTGTGCATCAGTATCACAAGTAATGTTTAGCTTGCTGTGATCTGGTTCATGGCTAAAAATAATTTGGTATGCTGTATTTAGGTTTTAGTATGTGTTGGCAGGACTTCACTCTTTTAATGGAGACATATTTTCCTTCAGTAGGGGTTCAACATTCTGTGGTACTGAAAATACATTTTGAGGCGGTAACAAATTCTTCCTTTAAATACTCTTTAAATGTAAAGCAAGATATTATTCTAAATCAGTGAAAAAGGCATTGAGGTTGTGCAAGTGCTCTCTGGAGAAACACCCAAAATGACATACATATGTTTCATTAGCACAGAAGTCCCTTTTGAAAACTTGCGATAAGGTATTGATTACCTTGGCAAGGCTGCCTGATTTTAATGCACAACATATCTGATTTCCTGACTAACTCAATTCCATGCCGGGGCCATCGGGAAACAATGCTGGAACATAGATGAAGACAATATTCACCTTTCAGACAGGATATGCATTTCTAGTGTGCAAAAAGGCATTTCTCTGTAATGACAGTCGCTTTCAAAGCCGGGTCAATGTGGCAAAGGAGAGCTTTAGTCTTTTCTCCGCATCCGCATAGTCTGGCAGAGATGACTGCATCCTCGGTATGAGAAACAGGCCATTTCCCAAGGAATACTGGCAACGTTAGACACCATTTATCGTCAAAAGTTTTGGCTTGTGTGTGTGACAAGTAGGGAAAAAGTGATCCTATTGTAAACACACAGAAAGACACACATACACCACCACCCCCTCCCCCCTTTAGAAAACGTCTGAATCATGTCACTTTTTAAAAGTTTCCTGCGTCCAAACAGCCCGCCAGACATATTGGATTTGCAACAAAAAAATCTAATTAGTCAACTAAATGGGCTTTATGGCAAGCAAGACCCATCATTCCAGGGACAGACACAAGTCGTTTAATGTAGCTATCAGCGTCTTAGTCTCAGTCAGAAAAACCTCCTCTGGTGCTAACACCTATGCCCCAGTACCAGTCATCTACACTGCAGAGCTGACATGAGGAGCTGGTTCAGAGAGAGAGGAGCCCGAAGCCCATCAATTATGCAGTAGTGTAGTAGTAGACTCTTTGTTGGATTCTTCTCACCAAATGCAAAGCAGCAGGGGGCGGAGAGGTGAGGGAAGCCTGGAAAAGGCCCCTTGGATGAACCGCGCCGCAGCAGGTTGAGCCCCCCCGAGCTAATTGGAACCCACTCCGCAGGTTTGCAGCACGACTGCAGCGCGTATCAGGAATACCAATCAGATGGTGATATGAAGCACTACACTGTTCAGCCACTTACAAGTCAATCCATAACAGAGGGGGGTGGGGGGATTTGGTGTGTGTGTGGGGGGGGGGGGGGGGGGTTCAGCCACTTTGAGCCTTCTGTACTCCAGGGGCCTGGCTGGCTTTATCTTTCCCAGGTTCTGCATATCTTCGAGCAGAACAGTCAGGCGCGAGAAACGAGGCTTTCCTGGCGCCCTCTCCCCCCAAAATAGGAAAGTTGGCCAGGCTTTTATGTGTGATGTCAGCAGCCCCTGAGATGCCAGGGAGAAAATCGGATGCTCTAGTACGCTCTATTACAGAGAACGGAGAGAGAGAGACATGGCACGGAGAGATGAAAGAATCAAATGGACAGAAAAGAAAAAAGAAAGAAAAAGAAAGTGAGTGATGGGAATGAAGTAGCATTGAAAGCCTACCTTGGAGGGAAAGTTTTCTTTTTCTAAAAAGCTGCGTTTCTCTCTGTACTGTATGTCTGTGAATGGAAATCGATTTACTTTCAATTGTGCAGCCTGTTATTCCTGGACGTGACTGGTGGACGGAGGCATTTCTTGCGGCCTCATCCAAATTGCTTGCACAGGAAAAACACTAATTCCTCTGACAGCATTATTTATGCTTGGTCACCAACATTAACATTAGCCGTGCTCCCTCCGCGCTTGCCTCGACTCCGTTTAATGCGGGCGCGGGAGCCTTCGGAAACCCCTGACCTTGAGCAGAACCGAGGAGGGAGTGTTGCACAAAAACGTTCCCCCTTCTCTCTCTCTCTCTCTCTCTCCCCCGCTCTCTCTCTCTCTCTCTCTCTCTCTCTCTCTCTCTCTCTCTCTCTCTCTCTCTCTCTCTCTCTCTCTCTCCCTCTCCACTCCTGGTACGTCGATGGAAGCCTGTGCTCTGGTGTGCCTGTGGGAGAGGTGGAGGTGCAGCCTTGCTCACACATGGCTGAGCTTCACTCGGCTGATGAAAACTAACGGGATCGACTTCAACTTCAACTTCTCTCTCTCTCTCTCTCTCTCTCTCTCTCTCTCGATTTGGCACTCGTCTCGAACCCGACTCTCGGGGTCCCGGCATCGGGGACGGGGCCGTTCCTCTTCGATTGCCCCGAAATCAGCTGAGCCTGACAGTAAGCAATAACCACACACCGGGGTAGACGGAGTCCCGTCCAATGATTTTTGGCCGGAGCCTTTATGTACATTCTCCCATCGAGAGTGCCGTGCGAGGCGAAAGAATCAGCTGCGTGCCCATAGACGAGTCAGCGTCGGAGCCCGTAAAAACAAAATTACATGCCCTGGGTAGAGAGCTCACTCAGCGGCCGTACCTACTGCCGCACACACACACACACACACATCTCCTTATTATGTTATGGGAGGTGTGTGTGCCAGAGAGTGTGGTGATGGAAGAGAGCGGGACACAGGCTACACACTCGCTCACCCCTGGGCTGAGCGTTTCAGGAAAACAAGGGCTCTTGCATCACTTATTTGTTCTGATTTTCCTGGAGGCCCCTCAAGATAAAAGGCAAAAGAGGGCTTCTGCTGCTCCCTGCTCTCTGCTCTGTGTTGTCAAACTGCACTGGAGTTTACATGACACCATAATTGCTGACAGGAATGATACCATTGTGGTTGAACGTGTCGAAGAACATTTGTGCTTTTGAATGTGTCGAGCAAATATGTGCACTTGCATGTCAATGTTTACGTGCACATACAAGACCTTCGTGTGTTTGCGT
Source organism: Alosa sapidissima (assembly GCF_018492685.1). Lineage (NCBI taxonomy): Eukaryota > Metazoa > Chordata > Actinopteri > Clupeiformes > Clupeidae > Alosa > Alosa sapidissima. Next base: position 17,964,577 of record NC_055970.1, on the reverse strand, counting down.
GCAAGCTTCAGAGTATGTGTGTGTGTGTGTGTGTGTGTGTGTGTGTGTGTGTGTGTGTGTGTGTGTGTGTGTGTGTGTGTGTGTGTGAGCGCGAGAGGAGAGAAAGGGAGTGCGTGGGTGAGTGCATTTGCGTGTGTCCGGCCGGGTGCGAGTGCATTTCTGCTCCTTAATTCCATAACTTGGACGGCCGTCAGGGAAACCCGACACCCACCGCTACAGCCTGCTAGTTATAAAAGCCTGTTAATACCTGCCAATGAAAATAGGCCTGCAGCAGTGGACGCTGCTACGATTTCGCCTGGTTAGCCTCTCCTCTCGACAGCGGAAGCCCAGGGAGCTGACGAACGCCATGTCTCCCCCGCTGGGTGGAGTCACTTCCAGACTCCAGTCTGCTGTCTCGCGATGTGACTAACCACATCATCCAGGTGCCAGGGCGGCGCCCCCCCACTGAACTCAATCCATCCGCGCTGTCACTCAGAGCCTGTCTCTCTTATCACCCTCCACTCTTAGTTCGGCATCCAGGGGCTCCTGCTGCAGTGCACCTCCGCGCCTGTTTTTGTTGTTACAACGCACATGGCTTAGAGAAGAACCGAAGGCTGTTCTCGTGATAAAAATGAGGCATTTTCTGTGTGTGTGTGTGTGTGTGTGTGTGTGTGTGTGTGTGTGTATATGTGTGTGTGTGTGAGAGAGAGAGAGACAGAGTATGTGTGTGTGTGTGTGTGTGTGTGTTGTGCTCACGTTAATGCGGGCCTGTCTGGGGTTGATTCATAAGGCTGTCTGGCCATGTGCAGGGGCTCATTAGATGTCATTAGACTCATTCCCTGCGTGATTGCAACTGAGCCGAGTCCCCCTTGGCCAGGTCAGGGACCGTCTGCAATGTGCACGGACGACACCAAAACGAGCACAGGCACACAAGCAGCCACTCTGAGCACAAAGAGACAGTTATGCCCCGCAAATGCGTAGTATTGGTGATTAATTGAGGCGTGTGTACGCCCGGGTGTGGCAGGGACTATTGCAAGTTGAAACTCCGGGTAAACATTAGGAAAATAAGGCGCGCTGCTTTCAACACCACGGCCTGATGCGTACCATACACACACATTAAAAGGCCATGAGGAACCAAGCGAGACGGGCTGGTGGTGTTGCGTCAACGCAAATTATTCTGCACCCAATCCTCGGCAATCTCAGGGCACAAGCGCAGGACCTGCACACTATATAAAAATCATGTGTTGCGGCACGTCCAACACCCTTTCAGCGGCTGGCTCTCTCTCTGTCCGTGAGGTAAAAACCGAAGGAGCAGGGCGCCTGTGGAGCCAAAGCAAGGGCCATGTAAAGACGTGTGAGTCACAAAACCCACAATCCTCATGAGAACCCATTACAGAGACACTCGGGGGAGCACAGTGAAAATTTGAGAGAGAGAGAGAGAGAGAGAGAGAGAGAGAGAGAGAGAAGGAATCAGAGGCTATTCCCTTTGGTGACAGACACCAGCAGGCTGTTTTCTGTCACAACGGGGCACCCTCAAATAAGAGTGTAATTACCCTTAAGAGAGGACTTCGGAGAGCTGTCCCTTTAGTGCTAAATTGGCCTTCCTCTATTCTTTTTTTCTGGCAAAATGGGTCAGACTTCACACTTTAACTGCCTGGGTTTCGTATTCTATAAAGCAATCTGAACAGGGGAAAATACTCAACGACAGGTCTTTCATAATTAATGCACAATTAACAAGCCTCTCACTTCAGTTGTAATCATCTGCGGTTATGTGAAAAACAGAATAAAGCAGCGCACAATAAGACAACAAAATAAGTACCGCACACGCATTAAAATTACTATAATCAATTGTCAACATTCAAAAGCAATAAAAATTAAGATTTACAAGTTAATGATAGTTATTTAGAGACATATTTCATCGAAAAAACATATGTAAATAACCAAACAGGCCCAAAGGCTTCCAATAATAGCAGTGCAGTAATAAACACATTAAAATGGGCCTTCACTCCGGCATTGGCGAGGTTCCTGGCTGGTGACAGTCCAGGGAGACAGCCATCTGTACAGAGCCGAGGGGCTGAGGAGCTTAGACATGTGGGTAGTGACTCAGAGAGAGAGAAAGAGAGAGAGAGGGGGAGGGAGAGAGAGAGAGAGAGAGATGAGAGAGAGGGAGAGAGAGATCCAGACTGAACTCGCCCCCACACCGACAGGCAGGGAGGGACTGACAAAAAGACAGGCACACAGACAGGAACACAGATAGATAGAGAGTAACAGATGAAAAAAGAGGGCAAGAAAGACAGGCAGAGTTATATAAGTATATGTATATTTATGTATGTGGACATTTGTAATACGTGTGTGTGTGTGTGTGTGTGTGTAGAGAGAGAGAGAGTAAAAAGAGAGAGAGAGCAAGAAAGAACAGGAGAGGGGTCTATCAGACAGAGATAAGGGTCCAAGGCTGCCGTCTGCAGAGCATGGTCTCAGTCTCACACAGTCAGCCAGCCTCCAGGGAACCTACAGCGGAACTCTCTCATCAATCATATCTCAGCTCCAGATGTGTTTGTGTGTGCTCTGACTGTGAGTGACTGAGAGTGTGTGTGTGTGTGTGTGTGTGTGTGTGTTCTTTGGGAGAGTTAGCTGAAGTGCCTGAAAACGTCTGTGAGAATGCGGGTGTGTGTGTGTGTGTGTTCTAGTGCGGAGGCGGACGAGGGATCAACAGGTCCGTGAGATGGAACACGCTCCCGGTCAGGGAGAGCTGGAGCTCAGAGCTCACGGACCATGCCGTACCGCACCGAGTGCTCTCGGCCTCTACAGCGACTTCACATCTGTGTCCGCCGAGCCTGCTTCCACGCTGGCCAAAACAGCCCCCAGTGAAAAAGGAGCTCTGCCTCAGACATCCACCACAATGCTGACCTGCTGTCAGCAAAGTCCTTATCCAAAGGCCGGCGCGTCAGTCATCCACTACCCACAACACACTGCACTCTCCATCCAGCGCCGAAGATTGTACTAACAAGCTCTGACAAACAAAAACGCTGGGACTGTTCCCCCATTACAGAGATCAAAGCCAGCGATAAGCCGGCCCATATGGACGGGTTCATATCATGGAGTAACGTCCAGAGCACAAGTCTAATAATCAGCTTGTCATGCTTTAGAGAAAAACAATATGCGCCAAAATGGCAAATAAGTGGACATGTGACAAATCAAAATGAGAATATTCAGCTCATAGTCAGATATTCATGGTGCCTGGCGCACACAAACACAATTAATGTCATTCTTCAGGATGAACGCGGAGGGAGCAAAACCTGACTGTGGAAAATAAAAATAACCTGACATATTCTTGAGTGGAGAAAGGTTCACTCTGGTGCTGTGATGGATGCCATAAAAACAGGAAGTTTCTCTGGTGCAATCTCAGAGAGTGAGAGAGTGATGTCATTTACGCCGTAAAGTTTCCTCAGATAACATTTGGGCGTTTCTTCTTTCCCCACAACTTTTCTGGGACAGATATGTTGAGAGCTGTTGGATGTGTCTCCCTGTCTGTGCACTACAAACACAGTCAGAAAGAGAACGGTGGCTGTCACAGGTGTGTAGGATCCATCAGGCAAACTACCAGTAATGAACACTATAAAATCTTCCAAGACTTCAAGTCCTCTTCACAAACAAGTGGTTGGCACAAAGGAGGCCAAACGAAGCACGCACTGCAGAGGCGTGCACTACTAGTGTGGGATATGTAGGCCTCTTGTTTTTTATTACCAAAGGTCCCTTGCGCAACATCTGATCCACTGCAAACTGCTAAATACTGCCAGTCCCCGTTTTTGTGATGGATTATCTTCGATGGCTGTGCACAGGCATACCAGCGAAGGGAGAGCTGAGTCAGCACGCATAAATCCACTCAGGATAACAAGCTGCAGTTCGGCCCACTGACAAGCAGTCCGCCATTGTGAAGTCTAATGGCAAAACATCATGTCACATGAGCAAATTTACACTTACTCGCACACACACACACACACACACACACTCAAGCACACCCAGACACACGGTCTCAAAGGCCACATAAGTAGTAAATTATCTAGTCGTGCAGTTCACCCCCCGAAAAATTCTCATGGGACTTCTCTTGGGTGGTTGGCTAGAAGTGAGGGAGCTCATTCAAAGACGTTTTGGGGGGAGTTGCTCAGAAGTAGCTTGCAGGTGTAACATGTTTGCACGCATGGAAACACTCGAGCGAATTATGGACTTTTAAAACGAAAGCCGCGGTTAATCCTTGAGCGGTCTCAGGTCTCAAGCACGTCGAGGTCTCTGAGGTAAGGCCTGACGCTCAGGGAGATTACCCGTCCACTAATCATGAGGAAGATCCTGATAATGACTTCAACTACCATTTTGGTTTTATTTATAAAGCCAGCTTTTACTCAGATACTAACCAACGCTCGCCAATAAATCTTGATGAGACCCATAAATTACTTTTTCTATTGTCACGACTTGTTCACGCAAGAGAGAACGGGTGTTAGCTGGCTGAGCAAACATGAAACAGGCTCGCCATGAATAGGGGGGTATTATTCTTTTTCTTGGTTCGAACAAATTTATCAAGATCTGGCAGTGGGGGTGAGAGGAATTCTTATAACAGGGGCCCGCACACAATCAGAGAACTTTATAACCCAATATAGAGCTTCACAGAGAGGCCTCGGTGACCACCAACGCAGCTGCGCAGGCCAAAGAGCTGAAATTAAAGTTATGGACGGTACCATCGGGAGCTGAGGTCAGGGAAAGTAAGATTTGTGGATTAGACATCTTAATGAATTTGGTTTGACTAGCTGACGCCCCAGCAGACTCCTGTTGGTGGAGTGGTCTCTCCGCAAAAACCTTTGCAATTCAGCCCCAGGCTTGAGGGAAAGACTAGCCCTCATTGCACAACTGAAATAGAACTAGGCGATATACATTGCTAAACACTGATCCAGTGGAAGTACAGTTCTGCTCTCTCAAAGTTGACCGAGACGAGCGATGACGAATGCGCCATTATGAGCACTTATTCAGCACAGCAACATCATTTAGCTCCACCATTTGTTTTCACAGGGCTCCGTAGAGCCCAGGCCCTGCCCAAGCCCTGATAAAAAGCCCAGAGGAATGTCCATAATGTCTCAGCAATGCGAGCGGCGCACGCTAACCAAATCGAAATGGGAGGTCCTCTCGGACTCTGGTGCTGCGGCTCCCATCTCATGCAAGGTTAAACAAATGCGGAGGAGAGTCATAACCCATAACTCTTCATCACCAAGATGGAGAATTTTTCCAGATGAAAAAGAATCACCCGAAAAACAGAAAGCCATCCCTCTTTCCCTGATAATGAAGGCAAACACAGAGCAACACTTAACACTACAAAAACATTTGGCTCCTTCAACTCCTCGTTTTGGCACTTCTGTGGGCTTGGATGGAAATGTAGGATTTTTGCACAGAGCTTGGAGCTACTGTCACCCCATCCCCTCCCCAAATCCATGCAGTGCCAACACAAGATGGCAGCGATGTCGAGGGCTGACACACATCACACACAACACACTTTCCCCTTTTTTGACCAGATTCAGCATTAGGTAGGGAACAGCCTATTTGCTGTATGCATAACATAGGTTCATCTACGTGAAACTCACTTGAGAGGTGTTTATGAATATCACTTAACTGAAGTCTATGAAATCCAGATTTAACATCAGAGCACGCTTCAAAGAGATTTCGGTGAGAAATCAAAGTTTTTCTTTGTGTCCCTCAGTGCCTTAATTATCTTTCACACCAACATAGAACAATCTTTTCATTCTTGAGGAAATGAATACAAGGGCTAGACAGTCAGTGCTGCGGATTGAAATGTGTGAGGTCTAAAATCAGCTCAACCCTCTTTCTTTGGTAGCTTAACCATTGAGTAGCTGAACTGTTCCATGCATTAAGGAGGAAATATCCTAAATTATAGCATCTAACAGGATCTAACAGGAACATCTTAGTTATGATCATGAACTTGTGTTCCCAAGGCCAAACATGGGTGAATTTCAAGGCCGATTTGTTTCAACACAAACACATACCATAACTCAGCTTGAGTGTAAATTTTCCCCTTCACTGATCTCTAAATTTTACATTAACACCTTGATTAATCTGAACTCTGAAGTTAATTTTCAAACATTCTGAACCTATCTCTAATTTTTGTACTTGGCCCAGGATTCTAATGGAAAACATCTTGCAGTTTCAATATTTATATTGGCCAGGGAGCGCCAACTTCATCTCCTCTTTAAAATGATTCTCATTTACACACATCATGCTGCAAGGCCAGCATTCCCAAAGCGGTATACAAAAAGTCATAGATGTAAACGATTGCCAAAAGATGAAATTCATCAGCTAGGCTATATGGATCACAGTTCAGACTCAGAGGACAGGCAGTCCTCTGAAGTTGCTCAGAACCTCACCACTAATTAGAATTCTAGCTTTTTTAAACAGTGTACATAAAACACTCTTCAGTTTTTGATTCCTATACCATTATATATATATTCCATTTAAAAAAATCTCATGGCAATGTCACATATTTGATTCACAACTACTGTATTTACAACATTTGATCTACAGTATAGTATTGAGGAAACAATATCAAAATTAGCCACGTCAGCAGTTATTAAATGTCATACAGAGATGGTAAGCCTTTGGGTTAAACCTTCCCAAGAACCTCACAAATAACTGAGTGGTTACAATACAAATGTAATCATACAGGGCTTCCACGGTTACTAAAGCTGTGACAAACCCCACTGACACCATGAATACATTCCCAAAGCAATCATTCCTTTTGATATCCATATAATATTACACATTTGTATTCCAAGAACCATCAACAAGCATAATGTAATTACGAAAAACCTTACATAACCAGCGCCATAGGGACTACATGATGACTAAGGTCGTGACTAACCCCAATGACAGGATTTTGTCATCCTCAGCGCCAAGAAAATCTGTATTGGTTTCCTCAACACCACAGCACATACAGTGCAAGCTTTCCAAAGCCATGCAGGCACCCCAGCCAGCACCACAGCTATTCACGGTCATACACCGTCGAGTATTTCACAGGGTTTATCAAGTGTGCACTGCCCTTTGGCAGAATACCACTGCATAAGCCTCATGGCTCCTGCTCCCATAGCCCTCTATACTCAACTCAGAGGCAAATAAAGCCCCCCAGCGGTGCTTTTTCATCATAAAACTATATACAACTCAGCTGGGCAGAGTCCCCTCCAGTCCACACATACATAATGCATCACATCATATCCGAGTCTATTGGCTGCGGGAGACTTAGGAGAAAGGTTACAGTACATGCTATCTCCTTATTTTTTTTGCTGAGTAATGACTGTGGCCTACTTGACATTTGGATGTCTCCCTAATGCAATGCATACACATGAGCGCACCAGTCCCTTGGAGCAGACCCAGGGCGCTGGACAAATATACTTTGCATTCAACAGTTGCTCCCCTGTGTTATTTTCTGATCGCCACGGTGCCCAATATACGAGAGCTATTCTGGTCCATCCAGGCTCCGCTGGCGAGCGGGCAAGCGCTGAGGTGAAAACACAGAGGCCGGCCCCGCACAGCTGCTAAGGTCATCTGTTTACCTCCGCGTGGACTAGGTGGGGAATGTCAAAGTCAAACTTTTGGGTGACAAAAGGCCACTAAAGATTCCCCTGATAGACTGTGGCCTTTAGTACGGGGCAGTAAGGAGTGGTTAGGGGCAGTAAAAATCTCACGCAAATGGAACTGCCAGCATCTTGTAATCAGTGCATGCATTATTGAGGCTGAGATTTATGGTAACTTCTCGACCACTAATCAACTAGTGATGCTGGGAAATGGAGCACCAAAAGTCCTGGATTTCAGTCTAGCAACACAACTATGCCATTAGCATTATTTTTACAACAATATGAAATTCAATAATTATGTTGTAACTATGAAAAAAGAGACTCTGAATGTGGAATCAATGGTCGCGTGTGCTGTTCCTACTATGTGCCATGAATGTGCTTAATATTGTTTTCATATGTAAAAACCAGACCGGCGAAAAAACCATGTCTAATCTCGCTGATGGTGAAGTCAGGGAAGCACTGACTCAAAGAAATGCAAGCGCGTGCTCCATGCATGGATTTGTTTGAGAGGCTGTCTCATCATTCAGTTCAGCCCAGTTATCCCTCCAACACTGGATGCTATAGCTCACAAACAATGTCGGACATCAATTCTTCATTTCCTCCCTGTTTTTTATTATTATTTGGCCTAGCACAAAAGTCTCAGGCTTGGAAAAATGAAAAAATGAAATGTATTTGTTGCATCAGGCAATTTAGACTATTCCCATTGTACCAAGTTAACGTCAACACTGGTCATCATTTATCCTCCAGGCACAAACATCTCCTCAGAGGCTGGCCCTTTATGAGGTTTGGGGCCGCTGGCTTTTTTTAAATCTTTTCCCTAGTTGCCAATTCATCCTCCGACAAATTTGGAGTCAGAAGAAGAAATGTAAACTGCCTAGGATGTAAACACACTTATTGCTGCATGAAGAATGTCCTCTGGTAATTTGTCTTTCATGTATGTGAGATGTGAGAAGATGACTGGTGCAGAACGGAATAGGAGACAGCGTGTTTACTTTGACTGTTTACCATTCCCAGTGTCACTCAACAGCTCTCTAATTTGTGTTAGTCAACAAGTGGAGCACATTCAGTGTACATTTTTTAGAGCACATTTCCTGCTTATCCCAAAAAATAATATGACTGCATAATCAATTACTAGGAGCAGTGGGAAACCTTCTGACAAGTTACGCATTCCAGTCTCGAATAAAGAACAGTTTTAAAGTGCTGCATGAAATGCCCTCTTCTCTGCCCTTCTGTTGATCTGACCAATACCCTCTTCCTGCAGACCGATAGCTGTGGCTTTGGCTCCTCAAGGGAAACGGCGAGGTTTTAGGATATCTACATTCATACTGCAACAGTCTCCCCACGTTGATCCATTCTTGGATAAAACAGGTCAATAAATGTCCTCCTTGCTGACAACGAGTGCCGATATTTACAGTAATTTCCAGGGAAGTCCCACCTTCATAAGTGAGGCAGAACAGGTCGTTTTAGAGAGCAAATCACAGCTTTGGCTGAGGTCCAAAGCATACAGAGTAGAGAAGGCAATTCAATTAAACAATGCAGCTCTGGCACACTTCAGCCTTTGTCTGCGTCCACTGTAGTATTAGGTAATAACAGAGCACAACAGAATCAATTACATTGAATATCTGAATAGGCTTTTATCTCCTATTACACTCCCTAGTTATGTATTGTCCTGCGACAGATCAACAACACTCTACTGTACTTCACAGAAACGTAAGTGATAAGGAGGAAATAGAATTTAAAAAAAACGTCCTCATCAACATGCATTCAATGGCCTCCCTATTGACAATAAAAACCCAACTGATAAAATGTTACACTGTTTTTTTTTAAATTATTTTGTGTTTTTGTGTCAACACTATATGGTTTTAATTGTATTCAGCTTTTCTGCAATTTACTAAAGCACAGATATAAACACAAATAAGTAACCTTTTTGGAGTATCTATAGGAAACACATGTTGCTCAGTCCAAAAATATATATTTTTTTGTATCTGTGGACTGTCACAAAATATTTAAAGGAAAAAATGCAGACATATCATCACCAATTATGCATATTTTTCCGGGAAATAATTTTTCGTGTTTAACTGCTTCGAGACCCCTGTTGTCCGACTGGCCACAACGCTTCTTTTCCGTTGACGGCACAGCAGATATAATATTTCCAATTATCACATGCCACTCAAAGTTTGGGCTCCGTGCAGCCGAGTCCAAAGCAGCACCGGGAGGCTCCCTTTTTATCCCCCGCTGGGTTTGCCCTGCAATCCAAACACATTACCCTTTCACCTCATGCATTTTCTGCATGGCCATGCCAAAAACTCCACTCTTACGCAAGCCAGCACTAACGGAGCCCCTATGGCTGCTGCTGCAGCAGCAAGGGAACCAGAAACACATTACTTCAGCTGGCGTTGGCCAGAAGTCTGCCAATGCCTTTTGCTTTTCTCACAACAAGCAAAATAAACAAACTGGAGAAGCAGAAGACGGCGGAGGGGGAAAAAAGCAATCGTTCCTAAATGATTAGATATTTTTCAAAAAACCAAAGAGGTTCCCTTGGGAGTGAAGAAAACAAACTAAAAGGAGGGCAACAAGGGGGTTACTGTGGAGAGAGATGAAAGAGAAACAGAGAGAGAAGAGTGGGAGAGAAAAAAGAGAGGGACAGAGAGACAGAGAGAAAGCATAAGAGAGAAAGACAGAGAGAGAGAGAGAGAGCAATAGGGACAGAGAAAGACAGGGAGAGAGAAAGAGAGCACAAGAGAGAGAAAAAGAGAGAGAAAGAGAGAGATGACCAATTTAGCTCTCCACTAAAATAAAAAATAGGTGCTGGAGGGCTGTTGCTCCAGGGACACTGAGTATCCTCCTCTCCCTAAGGGTCTCCCTGTGTGCCTCTGATGCTCTGCACGCTTGTCTTCCTCCCAATTAAGACGGCAGGTCCCGGAGGAACCCCATCGATTAATACAATTCAAAATATTTGGGGATTTCACGGGTCATTTGGGCTCCGGCTCTCCCACTGCTGTGGCCCAGCAACCCTTATTGGGCGAGACAGCTTCCCCAAGCACCAGGTCACCTCTAAGCCGGCCTTCAACACTAACATTAGAGTGGCACCTCGGTGAGTTCACACACTCCCTGGACAAACTTGCGGCGCCTGTAAAAAACAAGGGCCTCAGCGAGCACAATCGTTTTTATAGACACCGCCCCTCTGTTTTTAAAGACTCTGGAGCCTCAAGTCCCCAATCTGCTCCCGGTCGCTTTGTTGCGCAGCCTTAGCAACCACGACTGGCCCACTCCAGTGAAGCGTTGGTGAAAATAAAAAGGTGTACGTCGTCACTGGCCGCCAGTCCGAGTGGAGTTTGGCACAGCATTTAGGGGGGATGCTAACAGGCGTGAGCTTCCTTTGCTGGTCATGGATTTTGGCTTGCCACTGAGCACTGCATCCGGCAAAAACTTTCCAAAGGCCCAGAAGTGTCATAAAAGTTTGAGCGGATTCTTGCTTGCATGAACAAATGATGGTTGCTTAGTCTCGTTCGCGGCTGCATGCTGTCTGCGAAAAGCGTCCATGTCATCCTTCTGTCAACAGTAGCTCTTGCTTCTCATAATAATAAATACAGTCTACAAAACAATCAGATTAAAGATCATAACACCCAGTGCTGACAATAACATGGAGACAGCACTGTCTCCACAATACAAAAACACGACCCCCAATTACACATTACTGAGGCTTCCAGTAAATGAGTCTTACATTTGGGATGAAAATTGCTGGTTGCTAGCACAACCAAAGACAACTGACAACTCATTGAGAACAGACTGCAGCCCAAAAAGTATGATTGCAAAATATATGCAATTCACAATTTTACTCTAAAAGCACCAGTGTCCTTATAATCCTGCTGTAATTAAATCAATCACTGTGCTTGTTCCTCAACATAATCTCATTAAATAAATATATATTGTTCTAATAATCACATAAATAATGATGTAAATATACATTACTTTGCTACAGGCTATTAGTAGGCATTTGTTTTCATGTTTTCAAACAGTTTAAAAGTATTCAACATGCAAGGTTGACAACAAATGCCTCATTCTAGTTTACTGTCTATTAATGCGCATGGTTGCTAATAGATATGAATGCTCATGGTAGCTATACTTGGACCCACACTGACCAGTCATTAGTTCCTTTAGCAAAGTATTAGGTAATGGTTAAGCCTACAGTTTTGTGTATTTGCATTGCAGTTGGCAATATAACCAGCACTTGGGACAATACAGCTATTCCTTGCATTATAATATGGGGTTCCAAAACTGTCTAATAAATAAAAAATAAAACAGGGAACAAAACAGGGTTACATGTTGGTTTAAGGGTTGAGAAAACACAGCCGCTGTTGGATGCTCTCAGATCGAGTTTTGATTGAGCCGGCTCCATCTCATGTTTTAAACATCAAACCATTCATCATTCAAAGAAATCATATATTTACATGCACATAAAACAGAGCCATCTGCGTTCTGCAAGTTTTCATCAATAAATAAATAATCTTTATAATAATACACTCTGGGTGACAATAAGGCGGGTGCTAATCATTTGCCAGTTAGACACACAAACAGATATTTCCCATGAACCACGGGAATCAAAACACATTCTTTAACGGACGTGTGAAATAACAAACACAAAAGAGTGCTGATACGCCCCCTGATCCAATATGATTGTTTTCTCAAGCCATCACCGTGCTCTGTCATACACCCCCCCCCCCCCCCCCCTTTTGCTAGCCGATAACGCTTCAGTCAGTGACATCTGGATGATTCCTTTTGTAGAAAGCTGCTCTTCGCTTGAGTTATTTCAGAAATGTTCTCTGGAAGCGCTCCGGGCGTCACAAACAGCTCTTCAGCAAACAGAGCCAGGCCTTGTCCTGCAATTCAGCTTGACTGCAATCTCAAAACATCAGCAGAGCAGATGCTGTTCGGAATGGTAAATCTGTCTTCGGGAAACGACATCTACCTCTAACATGTCCAGGGCACTTCATATATCCAGAGCTAGCTTTCCCCTTAGAAAACATCTATATTTGTGTGATTGATGTACACAGTAAACATGCGGAAATAAATTGCGGCTCACGCTGACAGATTAGTCGATGTATAAGGTATTACACAACGTGGACACACACTGAGGTAATCAAATAAAGCATATGAGAAATGCCACTGAGGACCAGACGACTGATCTTCAAGACTAATGTTCTTTTCTTGTCAGTTCAGACCCAACCTTGGCAGATTGTACGACACCTGACAAAAATACAGGGCCCGTGGAACCTTCCACTGATGCACTCATTGAAGGTTTAGCCATTTGAACTGTACAGCTTGGTCAACTGAGAGAACGAAAGGACAAGCTCATGAGAGACCAAGAAAGCTGCAATATAGAGGAGGCACTGTTCCCCTGCCAAACTCGACTGGCTGCACCCCTCCACTACTCCGTCCATTTGTTCATCCCCTCTGTGTATAATGCACTTATACAGATGTGCGTAAGGTAGCTAATAAATCTACTGCGAACCTAAAAGAAGAGGAGGAAAAAGAGGAAGATGGGAGAAGTGGAGGGGTGGGGTGGGTGGGGGAGGGGGGGGGGGGGGTCGAAATCAACTGGAAACTTCAACGGCATCTTCCAAGGGAGTTGTGGCAGGCTCCGCCATCAGCCTCTGGGACGATGGCACAGAGACAGGGAGCTGCTTCTGCCACTTCGCCCAAGAGGGGCCAGATGGCAGAGCGCGGTGGAGTACCTCTCCAACAAGCAAGGATGGGGCTGGGGGTAACAGCTCTGTCACCGAGGCGCTGTCAGACCGCTGGGGCACCACGCAGAGAAGTGAACCAGAGAGCTGTGGGCGGGCGGTGGGCCGGCGACCCTTTAATTCCCTCCTCCTCAACTGTTACGTTCCTTTGAGATCACAAGCGATGGAGCTCGTCAGGTTTGAGGAGGGTGCTCTGACTTGTCATTAATGTCACGACTTCATGCTCAGGAACAAAGTATACTGTGGAGGGGGAGGGTGGAATGCTGGGGAGCTTGTGGGGATGACTGTAGCACTGGCAGGCAGGAACATTCTAGAATTTGTCCATGTATTCCATAGTGAGGCCTTATTTGAAGTTCTCTGTGACTTACTGAGGTTTGCATCATTTCATTTTTCATAATCAGAGGCTCAAAAAAAAGTGTGTGGGGATTCGCAGTTTGAGTTCATTCTTTCAATTAGCCTTGACACTGAGGCATTTATGTTCATTTAAATGGTTGTACAATTCATAATTTAATTGTGTTGATTACATAAAGATGTTGGCAGATCAAAAACTATGCTATCAACTTCATTCCTTGAAGACTTTGCTAGCATATGCATAAACCATAAAATGACTTGACAGCATGTGGTTTTCCCTCCACTAACATAATTCACTTTATGAAAAGTCTATGCAGTATTTTATCCAGCCATCGACTGAAAGCAGGTTTCAGCACACTTTTAGAAAAGGGTGCACCTTTGATGAAATATGGATACCGAGTCACAAAAACACATTTTCTTATTGTATAATTGAGTTGAGTCAAGCAACAGAAGCCCAGAAAGCTTGGAAATGGGACTTTTTTTAAGTGTTTCACCTGTATTAGAGAGGTCCATATCATACTACATCTCCTGACGTATATAAAACCAGTGATATGATATATAATACACATTGTAGTATACTGTAGCAGTACTATCTATGCTAAGCCAACAGAGGCAGCCTTAGGAGAGCCCTTTCTCAAAAGGCTGCTTAGTGCAATCTGCAAAAGGACTGAACACTGTCTTGCACTCCTTCCCACCACTGCTGTGATTTATTTGGGGTCCCATTTGCCAAATAGAGGAGGAGTAGGCGTGCAGATGTGACAGCTCCTGTGCCAGATTGTTTGCAGACTCGCTGCGCAGCAAGGGACAAACAGTACCACCAACACAGGAGAGGGGGCCTAGTAACCGGCCAAACAAAACGGCTACAGCGGCCCCAGTGACTCCTCGGCCCCTGCGAAGGGCGGAAGGAGGGGTGGGGGGGGGGCGTAGATAACTCACAGAGGAACTCGGGGGAGAGAGGGAGAGGTCAGCACAAACTCAAAGGTGATCAGCAAACAAGAGGCTCACCGGCACAGACATGCCAGTGCGAAGCTCGTAAAACTGACCACCCCACAGCCCCCCCCCCCCCCCCCCACCCATACACCTCCTGCTTCAGTGAGGACGGGGCTCACGTGAGGAAGGGGTGGGGAGGGTCATCTCCCATTAACTCTTAGTGGGAAAAGAGGGCAAAGAGGGGAGGAGTGCGGAGAAGAGCAGTGAGAGAAGGAGAGAAGGGGAAGTGAAGAGAGGAGGAAAAAACTCAACATAAATAAGCTTCCTAAGGAAGGGATCATTCATTCTAATTAAAGAGCATTCCGATCTGAACTGGGAATGGCAGGCAGTGGTGGTGAGGGTGGGGGTGGGGGTGGGGTTGGTTATAGGGGTGAGCCGGACAGGGAGAATAGCGGAGCGGGGAGAGAAAGCGGAGAGGTATTCCAACTTCACTTGGCCAGGGCAAGCATTTTGAAGTACCTCTAACCTGATAGATTCCCTGAACGCTTGCCTTCAAAGGAGGCGCTGGGCTCTGCTGTGCCAGCACCATCTATCAAGGTCGGGGGAGAGGCGTCTCTCCACATCTGGCCTGGCAGAGTGATCACGGCCCCCCCAAGTTGAAGCGGAGTAGAAAAGAAGGGGAAAAAAATGGCCCGTCGTGATCCAGCCCCTTCCCACTCAAGAGGAGAGAGAAGGGGGGGGGGGGGGGGGGTTCGAAAGGTGTGCCTGAGGGAGACGGCCTCAACTCAGCCAACATCCTCCTCCACACACTTCACAGGACACACAAGAGCAACTGGGAGGCTGAGCAACAACCACGGCCAGATGAGTGACCAAGAAAAAAGTGGTTTAACTTAAGGGGGAACATATTTTAACGATGAAAGGAATAAGGACGGGCAGCGGTGACAGCAGCTGTATACAGCAGTGACTTTGGCTGACATAATGAGTCACGTGACCTGAACCCGAGCCGAGCGGGGGCCAAAAGGACACGCAAAGGCGGGAAGACGTAAAACAGGAAGTAAAGCATATGAAATCCCCGCTATCAAGCTCCTGAAAGAGCAAAGTAAATGACCCACTTTAGTAACGTACACAAAACCTGGCGTTTAATAATAACCCCTGGCAGCTGTTAAAGAGATAGTGGTGCTGTTTCTACTCGGAGGAAGGTTCAACTCTGGGTCTTGAGGGCCTTGCTGGCCAATATGACATTACTGCGGCCTAACTTCATGGTTAAGGAACTCCCCAACTGCCAGAAAGTCATCAGAGGAGATTCGTTAATGTCCCGAACAGTAAGTTTAAACTGCAAGAAGTGTGCCGCATCTTATATCATCTTGCGAAAGTAAGCCTGCTGGAAAATATATTAAATCAACAGAGACAAATATGCATTTGCTGGACATTATAGCTTGTCTATTAAGCACATGGAGAGAATTGAATGTGTTTAAAGAGCAATTACCAAAATCCCTCGGTGCAATCAGCTGCCAAATACAAATTTGCAAAGAAGGAAAATTAATATCACTTCGGCTTGCATACATAGTGTTCATTTGTCTGAGTAATTGTGCCATTTCTCCACAGTTGGAAATAAATTTAAATAATTTCAGTGGATTCCATCCATGCCCTGACTAAGTTTGAGACACAAAAACAGTGAAATCCAGTATATTTGCCAGGAACATATACTGTATACGGTATAAGTGTGTGTTTTTTCCATTATATGGCTTATATAATGATGCCTCTTCTATAGGAATCAGACAAGGCTACAGATCAGCTGTGCTCTGAATGTGTCGAGCCATGTGTCCTCTTTGACTGAACATTAAACAACACAGAATGTGCAAGAAGAGAAAAGGCTTCTGATATGAGACCATGTGGGGTGGTGGAACCTTGTCCCTTAGAAATGTATGATTTTTCTTTTTTCTTGCTTCAGAAATTAATCGGTTTTGTTTGGACACGAAAGTTAAGATTTGAGTTATACTTTATTCTCACAATTGAAACAAATTACAGTAGCGTTTTTCTCAGGGTCAACAGAGGAAATTGGAAGAAATGCACACATTTCATTATTTTACCACTGTGTTTTCCCCCTAACGTGCAAGGACTTACCTCTAAGGCAATGTTGATTCAATATAGCCAGCAGAGTTAAGGGAGTAGAGTTAATGTTTTTGGACCATATCTACCTCTGAACCAAGACTAGTGTGCTTTCAAAACAAATTCTGCTAAAGTGACATGAATTTACTCGACGCAAGACTAAACAGGACAAAATGTCACATAAAACAAACACAGATCACCCCAGTTCTTTAACATGAAAGAAAT
Source organism: Alosa sapidissima (assembly GCF_018492685.1). Taxonomy (NCBI): domain Eukaryota; kingdom Metazoa; phylum Chordata; class Actinopteri; order Clupeiformes; family Clupeidae; genus Alosa; species Alosa sapidissima. Next base: position 17,947,614 of record NC_055970.1, on the reverse strand, counting down.
ACTCTGTTCGAAGACCAAGCCAATACAACAGCTGCGACTGAAATAATTGACATCCAAGATCAAGCGAGTTGTCCTTTTGGTCTGTGACTGGCCAGTGACTTCTGCTAAACTATTCACAGGTTACAATGTCACTGCCGGTTTCTACGCAAGCTATGCTCCATACACGCTGCAGCAGTAAATAAAACAAAGCGTGACCATGGCAACCTCGTATGCAGGCGGTGAATTGGCTTTATCGGAGCCCTGTGAGACACTGATGGGAAACTAATCAAGGTGTAACTCCCACAAGGATAACTAGCACAGGTCTCTGTCAGTAATGAAGTGTTCTGGATGGGCTCCACGCGTTTCATGTGGGGAAAGGAGCAGCCCACGAAGTTAGCTGGGTCAAACCGCTATTAGACTACAGTCAAAACTCTCTCTCTCTCTCTCTGTCTATAGCTCACTTTCATCTGAGTTGTGGGAGCTCAACATGAGAAATAGATCTGCCCGGAGCTCTATGGCTACCCTCAGGGATGCTTCCACTGCATGACAAGCCAATTATGGATGACAAACAGCAGGCCATGGGAGAAAAAAAACACAATAGGGCAGCGATAGTATCTTGAGGAATGTCTTCATTGTATCTCCTCTATTGTGTAAGGTTAGCAGAGGTCTTGTTTGCTAGACCAGTGTTATGGAACAGCGAGCACTTGAAGCGTATTCAAGTGCTCTAGCCCTCAGGTAATCTATCAGTGTCATCACTCAACAGAGTCTTGGTGCATCACCCACGTAACCAGATATCTGCGAATCATCACGCAACACATGAAGCACTCATCAGAGATCCAAAACCGCAGGTTGCAAATGAGATCCTCCAGTGGATGTCACAGATAGAAACCAGGAGCTGGGGTAAGGCTACCTTCAGTAGCTTTCAAAACATCTGTCTTACTCAATAAATAAGACAGTCTAGCCATTCATCAAAAAACACACTTGGTATATATTTCAGGCCCAGACATCAACGTAAAAAGTGACTTTTTGGTGCATTATGCCAACCATGTATTATCATGTTGATTTATGCATCATTCTGCAGGCATAGAAATGTATACAGCCAGCATAAAGAATAATATAACATGAAATTCCAATGTTTATTATTAGGATTAATTACTTGGTTAGCTATGAATGAAACAGAATAAAAGTTCTGGGCTCATAATATCCTCACATGTCAATCTCATCATGCACATATCCGCACAGAGTTCTTACAATTCATAGAAGACTGATGACAGGGATCAGTCAACTCAGCCTTTAATTTCGGAGTACAGGTAAGGTGAGGCGCCTTTGGCAACTCATCTCTTAAGAAGAGAGTGGGGTGGGGACAAGGAGAGGGGCTCGGAGGTCTTCCAAAGGTACCTGACAGGCAGCAGCTGAGGGTCGCCGGCTTTCATCTAAAAGTGTCCCCTAATTAAGTTACCCTAAACAGCACTTAGTGACATTCAGCTATTCTTATCCGCAGTCGTCCCCGCGGACTAAGTGACCTATTCGGCGGCAGCCTGCAATCAGCTTCCTGGTGGACGCAGGCAGGGGGGAATTCCACCCCTCGAAAAAAAAAAGTCACGGCGCGACTGTGCTCCACAGTTTCTGAGGGAGACGCCGGGAGCGCGGAGTACGGAGTGGAGCCAGACTCTCTCGGCTGCGAGATGTATACACAGCGGCGGCACATTCGACCGATTGGCGGGAAGATGAATTGGGGGGTGGGGGGGGGGGGGGTGTGATGCCTTGGCAGCTGACCGTGGGGAAAACACACTTATCGTAATGACCATAATCAGAGTCATTCAGCGCAGAGATAACGGCCCCTTCAAGACTACAATCACAGAGCTGAGCTGCGTTGGCTTCCCGCCGTGCTACCAGCTGCTGTTTACCGCCACAGATTGCAGTGCACATCCACCGATGTTTGATTTGTCAAAGTCACCAAAGGGGCTCCACAGAAGCAATGTTTACAGCTGTTAGAAGACGGGATTGGCAAACGGCTGGTCATCTGAGGAAAGAGGTTAAAGTGGAGTCTAACTTTTAAGCATGAACCACGCATGAGTAGTTCTATCCGATCTGAAACAGAGTCTAAAGGGACAGCCTTCTCCCAGGCTGTGGCTACCCCTGGACGCTCTGTAGACACACTTTATGGACATGTCCCTGGCGGTATTTGCCGGTTCTTGTGTAAATGATACAGTTGGCCAAATAAGACATGAATCCATCAGGCCGCCCGCTCTTTCCCCCGAGGACTGTTACCCAGGTAACCGTCTTCCCGAAACCTCCGTCAGATTTATACCCCCAAAACACATAAGGAGAGAGCGGGAGTTCTGGGAGCGTCCCACAGGGGTTTGGGCTTCAAGCCCAAAGCTGAGTGCAGGGCCTTTATAGCCCACTAAACTCTAGGGCTTTTCAAAGCCCTGAAAGGCAGGCTCGAAGGGTACCATATTTCTAGAGGACACCAACAAGGTACGATCCAATTAAAGAATCATTTTTTGGCACTTCAAAGGCGGACCTGCGCAATCAGATATCAAATTAGAAGTGCACTGATTGACAAGAGCTGACCTAAATAGTCGGCATTCTGCTCAAGGAGAAGTCTCTGTCTTGGACCTGCTGTCCTGCAATTGCTGCCAGAGAGCTGCTATTGTGAGACAGCAATGACGACCAGTCACCTTCCAGTCTATTTCCAACTGCTCACCTCGCTGCCACGTAGGCAGCCCTAATGCACTAATGAGCTTGATCTATGCCAAGCTAAGGGGTGAGCCCTTAAGCCTGGTATGCCCGGCTAACTAAATCCACACTCTATTAGCAAGTATACAGCACCAGGTCATCGGGGGTATTCATAGACAGATAAAACAATAATAATTAGGATTTGCTACAGGGAGAAAATATACAAAAGTTTCTTGCATGGGACAGTAAAGGTGAGAAAGTGACAGACTAGACCCTTGAGATCTTTCAACTGCATAAAGCATGCATTCATTTCTTTATCCAAGCTCATCAATATGAGATATTTATATAAGATGAGATGAAAGGTTAATTACTTCTGCCATTTAAGTTGTGTCTCATCTACAGTACAGCCATAGATGAGTGCATTCTTTATTGATATTCAACCCAGTTCCTACAGTTGCCAACTAGAAATATGCTATGTATTATGTAAATGATGCATGAGACATTTATATACAGTACATATATACAAACATTTGAAATTGAAATCTAATAGCAGACCTGAGACCACTGCCATATGCAATCATCTGCTGCTCAGCTGTTGTTTTCAGACATCTCTATGAAAATACAGAGCCGCTGTAGTTGGTTGACGCTTTTTAATATTCTTGGAAGGAGAGAGGGCAAATCCTCTCAGAGTCTAAGCTGTTTCTGACCTGCATACGGAAATTAGGACAAGTTCCTTTGAAATTGATCTTCAGTGCCAAATTCTCAATAACTCGAGATGCTCTCTCTGTGCAACAGGCATTTCTGCGATGTGCACATGGAATGAATCATCTGCAATGCTCACCTTGTTGTGTCTATCGGCAACACAACACTAAAAACTGCCTTGATAAGGCAAAGAGCAAAAAGCAAGTGCAGAAAAAGTGCTCTGAAGGACATTCCACTTGGTCTCTGGTCTCTTAATGATTTTTTTTCCCTTTCTGTTTAGGAGCAGAACTAAGTGCTCCCCTCGCTCATAACTTGGGTTATTTATGGCTTTGATCAATGAGAGGCACTCCTTGGGCTCTCCAGAGAACTAATTCAGCAGGGGTAGGAAAAAGCAGCAGCCATTTGCCAGACTCAAATCAAGAGGATTGAGAGAAATTATAGGCGTCTGATTTAGCTTGATAGGAAGAGAATCAAAGGACATGTTTTTTCCCCCCTCTCCTCTTTTGAGAAGCTTTAACAAATTATCACAATTCCAAGCATGGGAGTTTTCACGTTTTTTTTTCACCCCCATTTTAGTCCATTGGGGTAACAAAAAGATGGGAGTGGGCCTTGACGGGGACAAAGCAGGTGTACACACTGCCCCCCTCTGAAATGTCCACTGTCTAACAAAGGCCGCCGCTGGCTTTTCCCAGGAGGGGGCAACACGGCGGAAAATCTATGCAAGGCTCCCTTTGTTACATGGCAATGGTAATCCATTTGAGCCTCCCTAATAAAAGTTAGTGACTGGTGCGGCGACTGGGAACGCACTGTGTCCCTGTCCGAGCAGGAAAACATGGCACTCCAGGGACAGAATAACCATGGTAACCTCTCGGTGCCCTCGTCCACGCCCAGCGAGGGGCGGAAAAAAAAAGGGACATTTTGTGTCTTCTTGACTTTTTAATTCGATCTGGCTGCAACTCTTCAGAGTAAGCAGCCTGTCACTTTGAACACAGACTGTGACACAGGGTCGAGTCGGAAGAGAGAACGAGAGAGAGAGAGAGAGAGAGAGAGAGAGAGAGAGAGAGGGAGGAGGAGGAGGAGGAGGAGGAGAGAGAGAGAGAGAGAGAGAGAGAGAGATTGGACTGTTTGATAAATCAGACGTCTGGCATTGGAGTGCTCTGGAACGTCTGATGCTGATTTATGATCTGAGATGACCCCTGCTTTTCTATCCCTCAAAGCCACAAGTTATTCACTCTGAGATTTTTAACAATGACAAAAGCTTCCTTTCTCCATATTGAGTCAAACCTGAGGCCACGTAATGAAACAGCTCCGATGTAACCTCGACCTTGACCGATTTCTTGTTCTGTTCCCCATCCATATTCTACAAAAGCAAGGAAGTCATCTGCCAAAAAGAGACCTACAAAACCATTTTATACAAGCTCCAGGAGCATCCCGTCGACATGAAAAAAGGCATTTCATCATTTGGAAATCCACAGAGCAGCCTTCTCCACAACAAAATATATAGACAGCATGTAAATCTATCCTGCACTTGTTACAATGTGCAACTCATGCCCCGGTGCAAAACGACTCTCCAGGTAAAAGCTTCCATTGGAGTTTGAAAGGTTTAAATGGCCAGCAGGAACAAAACAATTGATCGTGATTCCATTTTGATGCTAACTTGAACGCTTTCCATCTTTTCCCCCATCCTGAAGAAATACGGCTCTGGGGAGACAGAGTCTCACCCCTGTCAACCGGACCATGGTTGTATGTGAGAATTCCACCCCACCTCTTCAGCAGGCATGCTCTCATTCTTGGTGTTTTTATAGAGTGTGCAAATTTGCAGTTGCAGCAGTAGTTCTGCTAATGAGTCTACGGGGAGACAACAAGCTGTGATTAGTTGGTTGACTTCTTGTGGGCCTCTCCCTCTCCCTCTCTCCTCTCCACCGTAAAAACATCAGAGGCTGTGATTAACGGCAGGTGAGATAGAGGATGGCAGCGTTTCAAAAGGTCGACCCTTGCTGCAAGCCCCTTCTTTAGAGGCCTATCATTATATTCCGGAGCTCGCCACATTTTATGATACAGTACAGAGAGATATGTCCTGCTTCTTCTCCTAACACATAAAACTTGGATGAATCATAGGCCGAATTAAAACAATATCTTCACTTTTAGAGACTCGGTGTGCATAGAAAGGGGGAGTTGGTTTGTGTCTGCCTGTGCTTGTGTCTATGTGTGTGTGTGTGTGTGTGTGTGTGTGTGTGTGTGTGTTAGTGAGAGAGAGAGAGAGAGGAGAGAGAGAGAGAGAGAGAGAGTGTGAGTGAGTGTGTGTGTGTGTGTGTGCAACTCCACAACTCCAGCTTGGACTTTTCCCATTTGATTTAGCAGGTAATGACTTTCGCATGAGTTACATTTTTGCCCTTGTTAAGACGTCTTTGTGTGATTCCCTGGCAGACAGTCCCTTTGTGCATGCGTTCACCTCTAATTGAGGCAACCCTCCGGGGCTTTATCAGATCTTTCCAGTACACTCAGAATCAAGAGAAATTCCTGACTGGGCCAGTGGAGTCTCTCTGCAGAGGAGAGGTGCTCGCATGTCTCAGACGTTCACAAACTCTGCTATCGACTCTTGTTTTCTAAATGCCTTTCTGTAGTAGAAAAATATTCCCTTGCAGGAAGACTTTGCCTTGCTGCATCAGGCTGATCCTGGCTCACAGCGAAGTGAACTTGCATTCAGGCCACACAGTAAACACGTCTTGTCTTGTTTTACTGTGTGGTTTTTTAACGAGCTTTCTAGCCCTCTAAATTCAAAAAAGAATTGCCAAGCTCCTCTTAACATTATAACCAGCGCCTGTTCGAATGGTCTTAATCAACAGCTTAGTTGAAGATTAACATAGCAAATGTGTTGAACAGCCTTTGATGTGCATGGAATACAAATCAGATGAAATTATACCTTAATGATACTGATTTTGGAGAACGTTAATCTACTTTATTAATCTCACAGCCTTATACAGAACATGAAGGTTTTAACAGAAGATATACATCACGTGATGGTGCACCGCAAGTCCTCGGGCAGTCATCAGTCTCCCTAATGATGGCCAAAGAGGGTGCAAGGGCCTGGGAGGGTCTGGTCGCCACACACCTGTTGTCCAGGAGGAGCTGGCTAACAGGGGAGACCTCCCCACCAGCAGAGAGTTCTTACAGGGAGGGGCACTGCTCCCTCGCCACCCCTTGTCTTCACGGCTGACTTACTGAAGAACCGAGTGAGCGAATTCACACATGTGCTTCTATGTGGCCGCCGCTGTGGTGAATTTACTACCTTTGGAGAACTTGAACCCGAGCAAATTACACAACAGGTGTGCAGCTGTTCCAGGTCCCTGAACTGACTGTCCCGAGCAGGTCAGGCTTTACTCAGTTCCTGCGCTGGAGTAGAGGGCTGAACTCCATTCACTCTACATCATGCACAAGTCCTGTGGAGAACTCACTAGGAGCCAATGTTTTACTCTGGTAACAAAAATATATGTTCAAAAAAGATTTCATAAAATACTGCTTTCCCTCTGAAAAGGAGGGCGAAAGAGGAAGTTTCGGGTTTGAGACATCTTAGACGGCCCTCATTTAATTTACAAAGAGCACTAATCTGGAATTTGATACTTGGGAAAACCAAAAAAAACATTATTTTACCTTCATGCATCAGTTTTTCATGTGTGCTTCTTAATATAATACACGTGCAATCCATTACTAACCCCCACAAGCCCCCATGTCTTACATCAGCAGTCCAGCGCTCAAGGGGGAAAAAATGAAAGGTCTTCAAAAGTGTCTGCTGTATGGCACACTCAGTACTACAGGAAAAAAATGTACTCTGCAACCTTACAATAACATCCAGTCATTATGCCACAGGCTAATGCAAGAATAACACTGGTCTGATTAATAGAGACAGAGGGAGAAGTGGACATGACAAGCCCCTTTCTGCTGATAATACACCCGCCACATTATACAAGGCCTTGGGGTTGAGCACAGAAAAGTACCCTTTCTTTCGTTTAAATAGCATGCAGGTAGAATGGCAGGAGTATGAGAGCAGACTTATGCATGCATGTACAGTATGTATGTATTGGTATGCGTGGTGTGGTTTTGTTTGAACTTTATGTGTGCACAAACAAATGTCTGAGCGTGCGGGGAGAAATGGAGCTTTAATGAGGATGTCATTTTGACATGGCTGCACCCCGACCCACACACACACGCACACACACACTCACAGACACAGGCACAGACACACACAGACACAGACACAGACACACACACACACACACATATACATGCACTTACTGAAACGCACATGCAGTGGTATGCAGCGAACCCTTTATCAGATTCAGTGTCAGTGACAGAATGCATAAACAGTCTGTAGTTGTGGGGAAAGAAACCAATATGATGAGATGTGAAGGGAAGAGGTTCACAAGTAAATAATTTGTTTGTCACATTTAAATACATGTTATACATGATCTGAAATCTATACTAAATTACTATATTTTATGGTGTAGTAGTAGTATTAGTCCTTTTTACTATGATTTAAATTCTTCGTAAAAAAAAAAACAGCAATAATATTTTGCCTACTTGAAATGGAGTCCTTGGTTAGTCCTTGTCCCTACAAAGTAGGAGTCTTTGCTGTATGTTAAAACCACGAAACAGCAGAGAGTACAGAATATGTTAATAGGCAAACTTGCATAATTATGATATGATGTGGAGATGCTCTGCTTTTCAACTTGCTTCACAAAATAGCAAACCCTGGATGTGATTTTGTGCATGATCATTGAGCATAGCATAGAGGAGGTGTGTGTGTGTGTGTGTGTCTGTGTGTGTCTGTGTCTGTGAGTGTATGTGTCAGAAGTCAGAACTTTCTCTTTACACACTCCTTCCTAACTGCTATTGGTGTCATTCCAGATGTTCCAGCCTCTGGCTGGCAGATGACCCTCGGGCCATCCTCTCTTCCTCTCCCAGTAACTTTACGGCCTGGATCAGGCAGCAGGCCAGCACTGCAGCCAGCAAAGTGTTAAAAACAGATGTCAGGGGTGATCATTTTTAGATTTGTCAGGGCACAAAGCAATTTGTATGTCTGCACTCTGTCATGATGGTGTGTGCTGCCAGCACACACGCGCACACACACACACACACACACACACACACACACACACACACACACACACACACACACACACACACACACACCGCTTGCATGGCCCTATACATGAACACTCACACACTCTCACACACACTCTTACACACACACACACACACACACACACACACACACAGAAGGGCGTTAAAGCATGGGATCTGTCTTGCAGATGGAGACAAATTTGTTTTCGCAAGCAAAAAGTAATAGAGAGATGTCACAGGTTTTTTTGCCACATTAGACACCAAGAGTGAAATAGTTGAAGTGTCTTGTGGGGGCAGGTAGAACGCATCACTGATGAGTGGAGAAAACAATGCGTCGTCTGTTGAGCAAGAGAGGAGCTGAGAGACAGCCCTAAGTAATGTGGCACCAGAGACTGTAGCCAAACACCATCCCTGACACGCTGCACCATGGCTACGGCAGCCGTTTAACTCAATGACCGCGACGAATACACACACACACACACACACACACACACACACACACACACACACACACACACACACACACACACACACACCAGGATGTGTTGGATAAATGTGTGAGATGTAGATCTAGTAAAACAAAGACAGATGGTAATGAGACTGAATTACTTGTTTCTCGGCTTTTCAAAACCGTAGAGATGACACAATTATTTTGCAACAATGCAAATGAAAACCTGAACACCACATTTCCTGACAATGTCCACGGTTTCAGCTTACCACCTGTCTAGACTCTGTGTTGCTCAGGAATAAAAAATAAGCACTGTCTCCATGTTTAATAGAGTAGCTGCTAACAGCTGCTGCACTCCCTCTAGGAAATCTCTTCATCAAAAATCGAAAAGACTTGCGGTTAGATATTCGCTCGCATTGTGAGTCAGCGAATCTAAGCCCAGTGTTGCTGACTCCATACTTCTCCCATACAACTGATGAAGCCAAGCATGTAACGCAGTAAACATTGATTCCTCAGGTATTAAGGCTCTCACATCAAACGCTTCAGCCTATCGGATCGGGCACATGCACAACCTGAGAGTTTGCCAAGGTGGGACTGTGAAGGTGACAAGTATGTCTGTGGTGGATGACATCAGCCCCGCACCCCCCCCCCCACACATGGGGCAGAGAGTCTGAGAAGGAGCTCTGTTGCAAAGGGCAGGACTCTCCTGAGTACCAAGCAGAGGCGGAGGCAGGCAGGGGGGCTAGGGTAGTAAAAAAAACGACACCTCTCGCTAATTTCTGCACAATGAATTAGTGTGCGCGCTGTCTCCGGTTACTTATGTCAAACGTTAGCAGCGGCGGCGGCATAGCCTCGGCTGCCCCGGTCGTTTCTTGTCAGACATTCCTGAGGATTAGGCAAATGGGAATTTGCATTACACGCTACTGAGAGCGCCGTCAACGCGTGGAGGTGTGCAGGAGACGAAAGAGAGGGAGGGAGGGAGGGAGAGAGAGAGAGAGAGGGAGAGAGAGAGAGGGTCCTTTGTGATGCAGCGGTGGTGGCAGAACAATAATCCCTGTGGGGAGAAGCCAGAGCGAGATATAATTTGGAATTATGCAAATACACATTAAAAATAGATCAAGGCGATGATGGGGAAAACAGTAGGCAGGCAGGCAAGCATAGCCAAAAGCCTTGGGGAGGAAGAGAAAATCGCCTGTTTCAGCCATCTCCAGAAAAGAAAAATTGCAAGGTTTTAATTAGAGAAGATAAAGAGATGTTCTCAACAGAGGCACACTCTCTCTCTCTCTCACACACACACACACACACACACACACACACACACACACACAGACAGACACACACAGACAGACACACACACACACACACACACACACACACAGAGACACAAAGGTTATTTTCCACTTTTCTACTCTTAATGAAGTTTTTGTCCAACTGCTTGGCCCATTTTCACATCGATCGCCTGCCGGTGTGGACAGGGAGAAAATGAGAGTCGAGACCGGGCCTCCGGGATGCTCCGTGCTGTGCTAGGGCCTGGTCGGCGCTGGCAGAATAAGGCAAATAAACAGGAGAGGGCTCGGGTGAAGCTCAGAACCCATTTCCTTTTCGCCGGCCCGCTGGTCTCCCCAATCTCCTGAGCTGTGCTGAGCATGCCATCAAGGGATTTTCAGGGTGACTGCCCGGCTAACATAACAAAAAAAAAAGGAAGAAAACTCTCGAAAAGTCGGAAATCTGAACTGAAGCACAAGAGTTCCCAACTTTGGAAAAAGGGAAGCGGGGCAATCTGCCACCTCGCCTGTCTCCTCTCCCTAAGTGGACAGATTCCGTATTCTCCGAGGCCTCCACGGCCACTTCAAACCCCAGAGTCGTTGCTAAGAGTTGGGTCGTTAATTGCTAGCTCCTCTGCCGGCTCCTCTCACCATTGAAGCTTTCACTGTCAAGTGGTGTGAGGAACTGTTGTAGTCCTGCAAGAGAAATGGCAGGGACAAGAGAGTGCATAAGTGTACACATTAGGTACTTACACACTTGAAGGCCAAGGACAACACGGGGGCAACACACTTACGGGACTGCTGAGAGCTTTAAAAGACCACAAACTCAGCAGGATAAGAACTACTCCTCTCTCACTGACATACCTGTAGCTTTACAACCCATTTCTCCCCTCAGAAAAAGCATTTTCTTCACGTCTTGAGCCTGCCTTTAAACTCCAGTATGAGTACGGGTATGGGGAGAAATCCGAGAGTAAAAAATTATTAAGTATCACTGCTCAACCATTTCAGGCATAAAATGTCTATTGTTTTTCTTCCAGTGAACAATCTAGAATTTCAGTTGTGTGATTAGACAGGATATAGACCACCCATGAGATGGGGGAGAGTTTTTCATTCCAACTGTCTCTCCACTTACGGGTGTCTTGTGCTGACTCACTGTACATAATTGCGATTATGATAAGTCTGGGCGTCGCAGTTTGGGCAGAATAAAACATGACCTGTTGATTGCACAAACAGGGATCCGTGCTGCCTGCCTTCATCTTATATATAAATAGCTGAAGCAGACACGCCACAAACCGCAGTGTGGCTGTGGTGAATTAAGTTTCAGGCGCATGTCACCTAAAAAATAAGCACCCAAAAAGCCATTAGCCATTAGCCGCTGACCACAGTTTCCCTTTAGCTAAAATTAATTATTTCAATCCCGGCCTATCCATTAAACGGCAGTCTGCCTGCGCAGTGTCAGTCTTTGTGTGCCGAGCCGTTTTGGGGACGCTGGGCTCATTTAGTGGAAACACTGCGCCGCTGTGTTCTCCAGTGCCAAAGCTCGGCTGGCTCCCCTCTCTCCGCTCGCTGCCTGGCCAGCGCAGGTACCCCGACCACATGAAAACCCATTAGATGGGTGACGGCTGTTTACTGGCGGGCGCTGGTTTACGCTCGGGCTCGTTTGGCCTGCCCCGTCGCCACCACTCCCGAGGCCTGGCCAGAGGGCTGCTAGGAAAAACATGTGCTTTATCTATTACCGCTTAGCCTGGTGTCTGAGAGGGGGCCGGGCCTGGGGGAAGGATGGGGGGGGGGCAAGCCCCTCATCTGTGGCTAACCTCAAAAAGCAGCACTGGGATGCCATGGGCTGCTCTCTGGCACGGGTGAGGGCTAACGTTTCGTGGGGCCTCGCACGAAAGGAGCTCTGCAGACTCACTTGCGTGGCACTCTCGGAGAGGGACTCCACCTTGCAGTGGTTTTGAGCTGCAAGTGCTTTTCACATCCGCTGACGATGGATGGATGCGTTTGCCGACAGCAGGCTCAAAAGGAAGTCGATGGCCACGCGGACCTGGGGAGGTATTTGCGGTCCCGTAATAGACTCGATGTGGCTTAAAAAACTTGACTTGTGTTTCGCTCAGCGCACAAACATCCCGCTGAACTTTCAAACGCATTTGCTCTCTCGCCGTTTCCCCCTTTGTCCCTTAAACCCTGCTCAACGGCGCACTGTAGCACTGACGCCGGATGGCTGCAAAGCCAGAACAGCTGCCTCGGCAGAAAAAGTACAGGACAACACACACACACACACACACACACATGCACACACACACACACACACACACACACACGCCTATTTCAGCACTGTCCTGGGAGGGCATTTGATAGCCACATGGTAAGAACGGTGAATTATCAGAGGCCGAGGTGAAGGATGCTGGGAACCCCTTAGTGTGTACATACATATGTCCCGCTGTCCAAACACCAGGAAGTCATACGTCTGTTTACATGACTGCCGTGCCACTGGCAGATTCCTACAGTAAATCACCCAAAGGCTGCGCTTGTCCCAGCGCCAGCAGATTTCACGGCCTCTTGGAGCGAGAGAGAGAGAGAGAGAGGGAAGTAGAAAGAGAGAGAGAGAAAGAGAGAGATAGAAGGAGAGAGAGAGGGAAAGAGAGAGAGAGAGAAGGAGAGAGAGAGGAAGAGAGAGAGAGGAAAAGAGAGAGAGAGAGAGAGAGAGAGAGAGAGAGAGCACGTTCCTTCTCCAGCACGCAACCACAACGCCTTCGGCCACTTTAATGGCATGAATGGGACTTGTCACAGGCTTCTCTGCCGCAACGTCACGGCCAGAAAAAGCGGACCAAGGTTAGAATAACACAGGCCCCAGCAAGAAAAAACAGTTTTCCAGGGAAACAAAAATGTACCTGAGCAAATGGCTCCCAGTACTGGCTTCAGTAGAGTCGGAGCGGAGGAACTCCATAAAAAAGAGCTTTGACTGGTAATGTACCTAGAGCCAGCTATTAGAAGCGGCTTACCAGGACAGATCGACCTAAATTCCATGTAAGTCAAGATGTTCATATTAAATCTTTCACTGATCTACCTACAAGGCAATTCTCCAGGTCCTCGGTCTTGACTGTCCACATCCTATCACGAGTTTGTCTGAGGAAATAATGCTCATTTGACATGTGACTCAAAACATACTTGAGGTTAACACCATCCATCTTAACTCCGTAATATGAGGCGTGAAAAACCCATGACAATATTATGAATTATATACTTACACTAGTATTCTTGGAATGAGAAGTACTCTTCCACGCAAGCAATATGTGCTGCTAACGTCGGTCGACTGCTGTAGGGGGGCTATTGTCTGCATCAGTAACAGAGGAGAGAACGATGTTTTTCTCATGAGCAAATCTGCAAGCCAGGGTGTGTCAACCCCTTTCCAAAACAGGTAAATTATACTTTGTAGTATTCCCTAAACAAAAAACCCTGTTGTGAAAAATGACTAGGAAATGAAATCCACTTGGCCGCTTTGATGACATGAAGTTCAATAAGTCAATTCAATTCATTTATTGGGCAATCCATTTTACTCCGGAGTATTTCATCTATTATCCCCCGGTACCTGCGAACCTTTCAGTGCTCATAACGCAGTAGCATCAATGAGAGGATCTCTCTCTCTCTGTCTCTCTCTCTCTCTGTCTCTCTCTCTCTCTCTCTCTCTCTCTCTCTCTCTCTCTACAGTTTGTGATGGTGGTGGGCCTGGACTGGATGCCAGGCAGGAAATTCATAATGTCTCTTCTGAGAAGCTCAGCAAATCGAGTCATGCAGAATGCAACGTGTTCATCTCCTGTCACCCAGTCCGTGTGCCGCTGAAGAAACAGCCCAGTCCGTGTCATCTCCGTGGCTGGAACAGTATTGCAGTCATTCCTGACAGAGCTAGTCCTCTCAAGTGATATTTCATCTTAGCTCTTCCAAAAAAAAAGGCCACCGAGTTCACCTAAGTTCATCCTCCTCGGAGTAAGCTACGGAGATCCGCTCTCTGGCGGGGAGTGTGATGTCTGCAGTCATGGCTTAAACAGAAATATGGGCCGTTTTATCTTGTCTGTCGTTATCTCGGTGACTTGAACAATAACACATTCACTGAGAGCAGGATATGCAGCTTTTGCAAAGGAGTGGAGGAGTCCTTTGTGCTGAAAGGGGCCTCTGGGACGGGTGTAGCCTGACAGTGATAGGGCACAGCGCTCGCTCCTCTTTGCCCATTACGCTATAATTCACGTCAGATCCACTGGGCATGAGATGACCATGGGGCAGGATTTCAACAAACCTCTCGACCCACCCCGCCCCACACCACCCCATCCCAGCCCCAAGCAAGTACTGAGCCAACGTGCTGAGTAGGGCTGGGCGATAAAACGATCAGCAATATGTATCGCAATAGACATGTAACCGATATCAATAAAAAAAATAGGTTTGATAGAATATTCGATAATTAAAACGTTGTCCATAAATAAATAAGCTAAATATAGCTTGCATTGTAGCATGTACAACTCTACCAGAGTAGGCTATAGAAGTAGGCCTTAGGGCTGGGCGATATGGACCAAAACTTATATCCCGATATTTTGGGGCTGATTGGCGATATACGATATCGATACGATATTGATATTTCAAACAGAAAGAGCGAATTGCTTCATATATTCACTCAACACAACAATTTTGACAACACAGCCGGTTTTAATTATATTCATTTCAGACTGCTCTAACAGAGCTGTGCAAAAAGGTGTAAACAATAACATATACCAATAGGCATACAGTTGCTCTGAGGGCTGTGCAAATAACAATATTCGGTCGACAATAAAGGTAACACAAAACGCTACCGTTAAAAGCCAATATAATAAACCAATTGGCATACAGATAGAGCTGTGCAAATAAGAAAAAAAGTAGGCTACACAGCACATTCCTGTTTGTAAATATTTAACTGCACAAGGAATAGGGCTGGGCGATATGGACCAAAACTGATATCACAATATATTTTGGAGCTGATTTGCGATATACGATATATATCGATATTTTAAACAGAGAGAGCTAAGTGTTTCGTATTCACTCAACCAGCTTTAATTAGAATGATTTCAGACTGCTCTAACACAGCTGTGCAAAAAAGTGTAAACATTAACATAGGCCTACAATAGGCATAGGCTACAGTTGCTCTGATAAAGCTGTGCAAATAACAAAAGACCAAAAGTTGACCCTGACTGACAACGCAAGCCTACATTGTACTGCACAATGCAATATTTTGGGCACAAAAATATTAATTTCATATCAAATATATGATATTGTCACACAATGCAGTTTTTTTTACCCATAAGGGTTTGATAGGGCCTAGATGACAAGCAAATGTAGCCTATGCTGCTATCAACAACAAAAATAGTTTTAAACAATTAGGCTACTTAAACAACGTAACTGAGTCATCAAGAGTGTGATAGACGCTACCGTCGTTTTGTATGCGTTAATTTTTGCATGTTCCGGTTCGTAAGAAAAATCCCTATGCACGATTGAATGGGGTTTCAGGAATCATAAAAAATTATGACCCTAACTGCTCGCGAGTCCCCGCGTGCATATCCTCTTAATAAAATCAGCGACTAGGTTGTCTCCCTGAGGACTTTAGATCTGCTACTGTATATCGCTAAACGCAAGCATTCATCAGTGTATTTAAATTAGCTAGGCTATGTACCAAAAATTACATTTTACCGTGAGTCGAAGAGCTGTAAAGAGTGTTGTAACTTAAATCTGCGTGTAGCCTACAAAACCGCTTGGAGCTCCAGTGGAATTTTGATTTCACAACGAGAATTCTCGGCTAGCCATTGATGTGCCGACAGAATAGGCATCAGCATCCTCTGATCAAGGTAAACAAAATCTGACTCAGTGTCCGTCATGTTTGAAAGTTTGTAGTGTTGCGAGGGAGAACGTGCACACGCAGGGGCACAGTTGAGCAGAGCTGCGGCTATCTGAATGGTCTGAACACAGAAGACCAAGTGGCTTTGATAAAATGGCCCATTATTTGACATAATACCGGTATTACGATATTGTCTCAACTACATATCGTTTTCAAAAATATATCGGTCGTAGTCGTAATACCGATATATCGCCCAGCCCTTGTAGGCCTACCTCAACACAGACTCTCAATGAGTCATTGCCCCGTGCACTCTCTCTCTCTCTCTCTCCCTCTCAACAGGCGCATCCCTCCTCATCATGCAGATGTAATCCAAACATTCACAATCGTGCAAGAAAACTATAATAGCTAAATTGCTATTAAATTCTATTAGCATCATTAGCATGCTGCACGAATTTGTTCAAAACTGTTGCATTCAAATTGACTGCTAAATTCTAATAATCTCAATCGCGATGCAAATGGAAAAGTATTTTCCAAGACTCAAACGGGCCTGTCCCAAGGAGAAAAAGTATTCATTTGAAACTTAAACACACGTGGGGAAACTGAACAGTCTAACCAGTAGACTATGATAAACTAGCAAATTAAGCTAATTTGTTTACAATATTTCCAGGTTTCAAGCAGTGCTGCTTTTCATTCAGACTTATGTGCACATTTATTTATTTGAGTATTTTTCATGATTATGTTGCTATTTCTTTTCCCCGTTTGCTTTGATTGATAACTGGTGTTTAAAATCAGAGGAAGGTTAAGTTTAAAATAGAAATGTTTAAATTGAACTTTTTTCCCCCTTCTGGTCCTTATCTGAAATAGATTGTTTTTAAAAATCAATAATTATCTATATCGACTGATATGAAACACTTATATCGTGATAGAGTTTTCAGCCATATCGCCCAGCCCTAGTACTGAGAGGCTGCTGGAAATTGCCCTGACGCTGCTCGGTTTTTGCTGATGAAGCCAACACACCCTTAACTGCGCGTCGTTCACTGGAGGATCTAATGGGTGAACAGAAATGAATAATTTGTTAATAAATGACGGAAGCTCCGTTAGCCACGCTTATAGATCGTCTTCTTCAATGTGCAGCTGGCCAGCACTGCAGTAGAGAGACACTTGTTTCACATTTCACAAGGTTCCATCGCTGGCAAAAGGTTATGCCACAGAAATTGGGGATTTTGTAAGGAAATCTCCATTCCTTTGTGCTAGTAAAACTCGCACAGAGCCCTCCAAATCCATTTATATCTCTTTATATCACTTTCTCCGGTTTAGTATGCTTCTCAGACCCATTGCTACATATTTGAAATTCACAGACAAATTTAGTCAAAGTCATATGCATGCAGTGAGGCCCATCTGGTATCATTGTGAAGTTGGGCTCAGTTAGTTAGCTACGACTATACGATTTCTCCAATAATGACATTTTCTGAAAGCCAAATAAACCAAACAAATTCAGATATATTTCCACATTGGGGAGATTACGCAAACCAATCTCTGAAATTTAATTAAGACTCAGCCTCACACCTCGTTGCAAATCTGCAAGGACAGAAAAGCTGCGTTGCTTAGGACGCATTGTTTTGGGCTTCTGAATGATCATCTGTGTTTCATTTAATGGGTGAAACGCTCGAGCTCCAAAATCTACTCTACGCAATACACCCACTCACACACTCATCTGTGTAAGTGTGAGTGTGTGTGTTTGAGTGAGGGAAAGAGGGAGGGAGGGAGAAAGAGAGAGAGAGAGGGAGGGAGGGAGAGAGAAAGCAGAGGGACCACATCTGCCCACTGACTCAAACTCCAGCTTACTCTCTGGAGTCTCAGTCTCTCCTGTATCAACGCCCCCCCACCCCCTTCACACACACACACACACACACACACACACACACACACACACACACACACACACACACACACACACTGCAATGTTCTCATAGTGAGCGCTATATAAATCAGCAGCCTGGTCTGGCCTTAAAGAGAGAATGGACTGTGCAGGAAGAAGCAGCGGAGAGTCAACATCTTCCACTCTCTCCGCTCATACAATGACACTATTGTCCAGTATTTTTAACACTGTCAGAGAGCACGCCTAGCCTGGCAGAGCTACCAAGAGAATGTATCACTGGGGTCACCAGACATCTATAACCGCCATGCAAATAGAGAATAGCCATGTGCAGATCAATAAGCCATTAACTAAATTTTCCGAACAGCACGGGCTGTCATCTGCGGGTTGCCTTTGATACCTAACACTCTGGGGGCGTTCGAGGCGGTGAATCAACGAACGTTTTTTGATGGAAGAGAGAGGAGCGCGGTGTGATTTCTCTCCCGACGTGCCGATCTGATCTTGCTCGGAGCTGTCAGCAAGGCTGTCACTTTCCGTCTGTCCAAACAAAAGGCTTTCACAGGGCTGCATGGGCAAGATGGCGTCAGCGCTGGGGCGACCTCAGGGGCGGCCCTGTTCTGCTTGTTTGCACAGAATTTCTGCCTACTGTGCCACCCTACTAGCCATCCATCGTGTGTATGTGTGTGTGTGTGTGTGTGTGTGTGTGTGTGTGTTTTTTTAGGGGGGGGGGGGGCAGTGAGATGACGGAATGGGTGCAGTGGTGGCTCTGCTTTTTTAGGTGGAGGGGAGTGGTGGGGGGTTGGATGTAGAGAGCTTTGCTCACCTGATCGTCGGAGCGGTAGGTCAGAAGCTGTTCCCCAGTCGTGTCCTCCAGAAAGCTTCCCTGGGGCGACAGCGCAAATTCAGGAAGGAAGTAGGCCGTTTGCGACTGGCTCGCTCCCGTCTGCAGCAGGAAACAAACAACAAAAAATAGAGGAATAGAGAAAATGACGAAAAGAACGAAATGACATCATCGAACGGCTGAGACATTTGCAGACATTTGACCTGTTTATGCTTAAATGGGTTCCTAAAGAAACTCAGGCAAAAACAAACACAAATAGCACATGATGGAATATATGACGATCATCTGCTTGGACATGCTAGTGATGAAGCCTGCAGAAACATAAGGTTTGAATCTGTGTTGATATAACCGATGATAGGGAGTTTCAAAAGTGCATGCATGAATGTGCACTCAAATGCACACGGGTGGGTGTGTGTGTGTGTGTGTGTGTGTGTGTGTGAATGGAGATCGTATAAGCAAAGTGTCTTGCAACTTCACATATGACACAGTCCATGTGTCCAGACTCCAACCCTTATTTGCATTAAATCACAACAAGCCTCTGTTGTGGTTCCCTGAAACGCACTCACTGCGCTGGAGAGGCGGCACATTGCATTGGACGTATATCTGGCTTTTGCACGCACAGTGCAGATGTGCTGAGTGCATTGCTCAGCTGCATGCGGTCCCTGTCCAAGAGCATAAAGTCAGTCCGCTGCAACAGCCCATAAATCATAGCATTAATCGCTCCAATATTCATTAGTAAAGCCAAAATTCTGGACCCAGCATGTGTCGTCAAAAGAGCCAGTAAAAATCATTTTACCAGCCCTGTGATTATTGCAGTGCGTGGCGCGCAGGGAGAAGGGCTAGTCTTCGATAATCCAAATAAATCTACTGAGGACAGTTGACAGTTTATTTCAGCATGAGCCTACTGACTAGATTCCACTCAGGAGAACATTTTGAGCAGAAAACACAGGAATAAAACAAAAAGAACTTGACAATGCTTGGTTTCCAGAATGAAATTCCTTCTCACAGAGGAGAAATCAAGTTATGTCAAAGCGCACACTCCCCAAACAACAATAATCCTCGAACAATGACCGAGCTGTGCTAACGGTTACTCAGGAGGTGATTCACCAAGCCGGGCCCACGCAGCTCACGGCTATTAATAATTAATGGAAGTACTGAGGGAGGGAAATAGAGACGCACCAGCTCAAGGGAGTGAACTTCCTCCACTGCACTCAATACAATCAGGCATTTGTAATGAGCACCAAAAAATTCTGGCATCGACACTCACACAGACACAAAAAAGGCGACCTTCCCTTCCACTCACTCTCTCTCCCTTCCTCTCTCTCTCTCTCTCTTCCCCTCTCTCTCTCTTTCTCTCTCTCTACTCTCTTTCTGTCTGTAGCGTAGTGTGGTGTAGAAGACGTGCGACTGGTGTCTATGAATACATTTAGCACTGGCTGGCACAGGCTTTTAAAAGCACTTAGAGCTCAGAGGGCCAGTAGGCTGCCTGGCACGTGCTTCCATTAGACCTCGGCTTGCTTTCATCAGTGACATTGTCCCCCCACTGACAGGCCTGAATTAACAGCCCCTGCTATCACTGGGGCCGCGGCCGCCTTCTGTTCCAGGTGCGGGTCGTGGCACTGTGATAAAGTCGAGAGGATGCTATCTGGGGCCCTCTGTCCCTCGGAGTGTGGTGGGAGACTCCGGGCCGGGGCTTTAGAGACAGGGAGGGTGGGGAGGTGATGGGGTGGCCTACCAGCTGACAGGCCTGAGCCTCATGCCCTCCTTTCCTCCTCTTGGGAGAGCCAGACACGTTTTTCCCCCTGCAAACTTCCACCCAGACTCTTGCTCAGCCTAAACAAGCTCCATCTGATCCCACCCCACCCCCACCCCCACCCCCGCCCCAGCGCTGGGATCCGCCCCTGACAAAGAGCCCACTCCCTAGTAGTATTTCGGGAAAGGAAATAAAAACAAGCAGGCCATTCATCTTTCCGTTGATGACACCTGGAAGCTACGGCGGCATTCTTCACTCCTCTGACACCTATCTGACCAATGCAAGCCCTCCAGTCAGCACAGCAGCAGAGAGAGGGACTCCCCAGTAGCACTCATCAGGAATGGAAACCAGGAGGCCTGACATAACAACACCTCCTCCCTCCCAACCCATCTCACAATAAGCTCCATGTGTGTGTGTGTGTGTTTGTGTGTGAGGAGCGGGGGGCACACTGTCTGAATGATCAAAGTGGCCACTGCGGTAACGTCCCATCTGTGGTGAAGGGGGTTTGGACTGGTGTGCTCTGTGTGAAGTCTGGAGCCTCGTGGCCCAGAAAGGACTCTGTGTGTAAACTCGTTGGATAGCACAGCAGCGCCTGTGCTTGTCATTTCAGCTGAGAGGAGCGCAGAGCCAGGGACATTTACAGCACGCGCACAGGTGTGCACCACTCTGTACACGTACACAGTGTTTTCTATTAGCAATAGTGTTTCCAGAGCAGCGACTGAGCTAAATAAAAAAATACAAATCCGTGGCATGAAGTCTTGCAGTGGGGATAGGAGGTGAAAAGGCGCCATATGCCCAAAGCAAAAAAAAAAAAAAAAATGTCTCAATTCTTCGAGACAAAATCTGGCTCTTGGGACCAGTGTGCACAAGGGTCTGGCCAGGTCTGCCGTTTACATAATGCATGCCTTTACCTCTGTGGAGCAGTGGAGAGCCCAGCGATTTGTCAGCCTTGGCAGAGCGGGTCATTTGTCCGCCGGGAGAGCTTTTGTCCCACATCTGGGTCGAGCTCTCTGCTCGCATTCCCCCGCTGTGAAGTCAGCGACCGAGACGTTTTTCGCCGGCAGCCGTAACGGGCCCAGACCAGCCACAGAGAGCAGGATGGTCTGTCCGATCGCTAATTGAGTTTACGCACCTTCTCCAGGCGTCTGGGCAAACGTTGCCCCTTTCTGAGGGCGCGGAGAAGCTGCTGTTACTTGCCGCCACTGGAGGGACATTAAGTCATTTCAGTAAGGGGGTGCAAGGGGGGGGGGGTGAGGGGGGAAAGGATTACGCAAACAGATGACACGTTGGGCTTGCCATATCCCAGTGCAACCGAAGCGAGCAAGCCAAGTTATCACCAAGGCTCCAGGCCTTCAAGTTTCAATTAAGACTTCCCTCCTGAATGGGGCTGATTTTGGGGCGAGCCCGTCAGCTGTTCTGCTTGGCTTGTTATGTGGCGCGGCACGGCGTGTCTAGCCGGGAGAGGCCAGGTGTCTGAGGCAGGAGGCCCTTCTTTGATCTTATTGTGTGAAAGCCTATTTTCTCCGAGCAGTCAGGCAGCATACATAACACATTTATTCACGATTTACTCCAACTCCAGCCAGACAGGGGAAATAGTGTATCTACCCCCAGCCAGTCCCCGACTAACCTTCTGCGCACGCACACACACACTCTTTTCCCCAGCCCACCCTCTGTGTCCATGACTGGGCCATTCTCTCGAAAACAATATTTGGATTTAAAACAGCCCACCCCGCCTTAATTGAACTCCCCATGACTGAATGCATTTTAGAATTGGTGCATTAAAAAAAAAACAGAGACAAAAACAGAGAAAATGAAATGAAGGCAGCAGAGAGAAAGGGGAGATCAGGAATGGAGGAGTGCTCTGGACCGAGGGGGAGGTTTATCAGCGCGACACCTGTAGCAGCAGCACCCTCTCATACTCCCGGCACTAGCCCAGGGGCGACGCAATCAGCCTGGCCGTGTGTCTCACAGGCGCTGGAAACACTCTCACTTCCAAATAAACACAGCTCACTTCCTGAAACAATTAAGAGGCACTCAACAACATGAGCTGCTTGACAGGACATTTGAGGCTCTTACCACTGTAGGTGTATGTGTGTGGGAGAGAGGGAGAGTGAGAGAGAGAGAGAGAGAGAAAGAGAGTAAAGAGAGAAGAGTGAGCGAGAGAAAGTGCCACTGACAGCTTCAATCAGACCCAGTGTCATGCTGACAGACGTCTAATCTATAGACCGTCCACTCGAGGGCTGTAGGAGCCGAGGGCAGAGGTGCAATCCTACATCACACAGACACGGTGCACTCCCTAATCCTGCCCCTCGGCCTGTCAGGGGGCAGCTGGAGGTGACAACATTGACGCCTCGTTCACAGGAAAATGCGCCAAGCTCCACTTCCAGGAGTCTGTGGCGGCGGCGGCAGCAGTCAGATTGACCCTGTCGGTCAGAGAGAGCCGTCGGGATGCTACAGTGACAGCTAATCCGTTTGTCCTCTGGGCTGTGTGAGGTCGCCAGCAACGGCTTCCGCATATCTCCTCTCCCCTAACCTGAGAGGAGGGGGGGGGGGGGGTTCTAGACTCGGAGCCCAGCGGGTAGAGTTGGATTTACGGCCTTACGTTTAATGGTCCTTTCATCCATAACTCAAAACATCAATACCACCCAAAGTAAAGGAGCAGGAGCAGGAGAGGAGAGGAGAGAAGGAGAGAGGGAGAGGAGAGGAGGAGAAGGAGGTGAAGGCAGAGAGAGATATATACGTCTCCTTAATATCGTATTATGCTTGGCAGGAGAGCCCTGAATCCTGTCCAGTATTCTGGACGACTGATCGGGAGCAGTGGATGGAGCAGTTATGAAGTACCCTCGTAAAAAAGAGACATGTCCACCATCTGTCCCTGCCGTGTGTATGTGTGGGAATATGCTTCTACATGTGAGTGTGTATATGACTGGGCCTGTGTATAGTATATGCCTGTGAGAGTGTGCTTGTTTGAGTTCATGTGTGTAAATGTGCGTTTTTGTAAGATACAATGCCTGTGTGCATGAGTACATGGGTATGTCTGTATGTGTGTGTGTGTGTGTGTGTGTGTGTGTGTGTGTGTGTGTGTGTGTGTGTGTGTGCATGCAAGAAAGAGAGGCAGAGAGCAAGCAAGGCAAAGAAAGAGAGAGGGAGAGAGAGAAATAGAAAGAGAAAGAAAGAAAGAGAGAGAGAGAGTGAAAGAGGGATAGAGAGAGGGAGAGAGAGTGTGCTTCCTTCTTGGAATCACTGCATGGACAGTAATATTCTCCAGAGGAAGTGAAATCACAGCTCCCCACAGGGAAGTGCTCTCATCTCTTCCTCCTGTGAGAGAAATGGGATGTGTAACAGGGGATGTGAAAATTGCACTGAGCCACTTCTGACTCCGCCTGAAGAAATCTCTCTGATGCCGCGTGTTGCCCATGACTCACCATCGATAATAAAGTGGCCAAAACATTAGGCTACCCACAGCTAGGGCGGTGAGAAGCCTCGGCCAGAAAATTAATTTCTCCCACTGGCTCACCTCAGAAATAAACATTTGCTTATTTGAATAAAACGCACCAAAAAAGCAAACCAAACTAATTAATCATGGCAATGGCTACAGAGCTCAGTGCACAGCGCTCTAACTAAAAAGCCTTGTTTTTTCTTTTTTTTTTCAAATGCTCATGATAAACAATGCTTTTACAGCATGTCCTGGAGGATGAGCCCATGTGTGTGATTATACAATGTTCATCAAGGTTAAGTCAAAAGCAGCAGACGCAGAACAAAAGTAGTGTGGTGGTGACCACAGCCCTCCTCCCCGGCCTGGTCTCCCAGCCCACACCCCGACGCTACAGGGCCTCCACAAGATGGAAATCATATCTGATGGCAATCAGAAGGCCCGGCTCCCGCTCCCCCACAAACTGCCAGGTTAGATAGGGGGGCTCCGGACAGCGCGCTGCCTCCAGGAGGCTGTAAACCGGCTACGAGTTACGACCCCCAACCACAGACTGCAAATCACGACTGCACCCCGCTGTGCGAACAGTGGCAGGCAGCGCCAGCAGCAGCATCTCACATCCAAATGCATTTGCATGCAACACGCGGGCCGGAGAGGGAAACATCTTGCACAGAGGCAGCCATCTAATAACCAAATAACAAAAACAGGGATATAAAACTACTGCTGGATAAGAAAAACACATCTGTAAATCAAGTGAAATAAAGTTAGATAGAAAACAACACACAAGCTTCAGTCATTTCATGTTTTCTAAAGATTTAAGACTAAAGTATAATTTGTTATCTTTTATTTAAAAAATGCATGGAATCCTACAGTATATGGTTGGCTTTAAAGTCTACCTTTGCCACGACTACCTACACAGCACCAATGTGCTCGGGGTCCATACAGCGTCTTTAAAAATGCATATCGCTGCTCGCTCTGAGGCCTTTTTGATAGGGAAATCAGAGAGAGCAGGGAGAGAGGCCGAGAAATGATTGCGTCCAGCTGATTGGCAGAACGCACCGTGCCGAAGAGGCTTCTCTGTTTACAGCAGTGGAGAGTGAATGGCCACACTGTAACTGTCTATGAAAGAGCCTTTCACTCAACCTCTGACCAGCTCCTTGGCCTCACCATGGGCCCTGAGCAAGATTGAGAGAGAGAGAGAGAGAGAGAAAGAGAGAGGGAGAGAGATACACCATATAGTGAAAAAGAGAGGGAGAGAGAAAGAAAGAGAGAGGAAGAGAGATACATCATATAGTGAGAGAGAGAGAGTGAAAGATTCCAAGCGATAGAGCAAGGGGATAGAAGGTAAACGTTTGTGAAGAAAGGTAGATAAGTGATCTTTTAACCTCTGGCTGAAGCGGCGAGCTGACTTTGGAGCCGAGCCAGAGCAAGTGAACCTTTAAGGGCACGAGGTGCAGAACTGCACCCTCACCACCATATAAAGCCAAAGCAATACCGACCAAATTAGGTTACGACGCAGTCAACCACGGCCAATATTTTCTCACTAAACAATAACACACCCCCCCACAACAAAAGCTCACACATCTTCTCAACTCAGATTCCGTGATGAAGACACTGCAGCTGTGGATAAGGTAAAGATGCCGCGAGATTATCGGCCTATCTCATCCGACTGCCTCGTACGCGGACGAGATCACAATGGCATAACAAAATCACACTAAGCAAACAGATGAGTAGCGCAGGCAAGTCAAGTCTCACTCCTGGTTCACTCACGGTCACACTGAGTGTACGCGTGAGCAAGGATGTGTGTGCAGCTCGATGTCTTTTTTTGTGCTACTAATGACTAATAGACTCTTGTCAGCTCTGTTTGATTTGAAGCAGGCAAAGCAGGAGAGTGAGAGCGAGCTTCACAGCCTGGCTTCGAGCATCTTCGAGCAGGCTCTCTCTGTGTGCGTGTGTGTGTGTATGTGTGTGTGTGTGTGTGTGTGTGTGTGTGTGTGTGTGTGTGTGTGTGTGTGTGTGCTTGTGTGCGTGCATGAGTGTGTGCAGTACAAGAGCCTAGAGCTTGATGTGAGCCATGTGTGCTTCTCTTATACGTACGTCTTTGTTATTTTCTTGGTCTCTCGAGCCTTTGTTTTCTGAAGAAACATATCGATATGTTACAAATGATTCACGGCTTTATCTGTAAAATTGCAGCTGTGGTGTTGGGTGCTCCAATAGAAGAGAGAGATGCAGAGCATCGGACTTGTCTTTGCCTTCTGCAAATATTGTGGCTTAAATTAATCGCTAAAGGAAAGTGAGGAATGAAACTTAATAAAAGGCACACATGAAACTCAAAAAGAGCAGGATCTGAATTGCACAGTTAATGACATTCCACCACTAATGAACCCACAACTGAATAATAAACATATGTCAAACTGTGGATAAATAATGACAAGGCACAAAGCCCTTTCACATGTGTAGTCAAAAAATCATTATTTCAACACATTCTTCTCCTGGTTAAATTCCCATTTGGTCCATTGGTCTAACACTTGCTAAAATCATGGCAATGGCTGGGATTGGGAGTATACTTCCAGAGGACTGAGGAGCTGCTATCACTGACAAAAATCAACTTTTGGGGAAGTCCACTGAAAGTGAGCCACATTCTGGCTCACGCTCCCATACGAGTGCATTTTGCATGATGAAATCAAAGCCCTGCCATACAATGAGCCCTCTAACTGTAGAGGGAGTTCCACAGCATATAGCCACCCTGATATAAACCCGAGATAATGTCCATCTCCGAGGAGTCGAGTTTCGGCCTTTGTGGTGTTTCTGTGGACCACAAATAATCTCAATCAGCGGCGCTCCTTTCATGTCCTGTGCCTGGGCTGTGGAGAGGCCGACCAACGGAGTCTCATGCTGAGGCTGGCACTATAATCACGCAACGTCTGAATAAGCACACCATTAATGGAGTTCCACATTGGATTCCTCAGCCTCTCACCTATACAGAACACTTGCGTCGCACAGCTTTGGTGTTTACCAGGGGTGTTTCACTACGCTAATAGGCTAATTCTGGTTTACCAGTGCGGCCCCATCCAAGCTGTGTGGAGCGGCCAGCACACCCATTGCCTCTCCTTCCTGTTAGCCCTGCCCAGAGGACATGCCTCGAGCGAGGCACTTCCTCCTGCCCCGTGCTCTATTTTAAGTGACAGCTGTTCAAACACGCCGAGGCTGTGCCACCGTTTCTCCCCCTTGCTCAAACAACAGCCAGGCCCACACTTTCATCCAGCTCCCAGACACCTCCACGAAGATCTTCACACCATGCCGAACATTACAGCCCTGGTAGGTTGTACACACACACACACACACAGACACACACACACTCGGCCTGACCCCAAGGGTTGCTGACATGCAGGCGCGGTGTTTGTGCCAGTGTTGACAAAAGAGAAGGGAGGCTTTCTTGGCCTGCTTAATACGCACTGAGTGACCTGATTCCCTGTGCTACTGAGACAAGGTGTTGATCACTGTGCAGCTCACACAAGAATTCCCTAATTACTTGTAAAACTCTTCCACAGAGAGATGGCAACTTTGTGTTTCTTAGCTTCAATTATTATTCAGACCAAAGGGAACCTTGAAGACAGGGAGTTGACTGAAAATCTTTGCACTAGTGAGACATTGGGGGGGGGGGGGGGTTGCTAAATAACCACAATGCAATACAGGATGGGGCAGACCACAAAAGTCACCATGATCTCCAGGCAAGAAATCTGTCTGGGATTCTCAAACACTAAGGAACCCCTTGAGGAACCCCTTGAGAAACTGCAAATAATAAAAGCAAATCAGACAGAGGGGCTAATCCAACATCTGCTTGTCATAATCCATGCAACAAGCCAAGCGTGACCTGCCACTTCAGACCTTATCTGCCCTGACTCTGCCTCGCAATATGTCCTTATTTTCCATGACATTTCCCTTTGAGTTTGTCCATAAAAGGGTAGAGACAAATCTCCTCCTGGGAGATTTGTGTCCAACAGGTTTAAACATAAAGGTCTTGAGGAGGCTAAAGGAATCCTGGGTGGGAGGGTGTGAATGAGGGCCGCCCCTGTTAGCTCTCCGCAGAAATCTCTCAAGCACATGAGCCGCCCTGACAGCCTCTTCTGAGTCGGTTGGGTCACTCGCCAGCGGTGCTCGCTCGCTATAGCTCAGGAGGTGGAAGCGAAGCGGCCATCCCAATGGACAGTTTGAGACGTGAAGCAATCTAAAGTCTCAAACAAAAGCACCATATGCTTCTAGTCCTGGGGGACCGTGAAAAAAAGCTACAGCACTCACAAAGCCATGGCACAAATGTGTGCTTTAACGCTGCTCGAGTGTTTGCGCTTGAACCAGCACAGACTCTGGCCTGAGGAAACCAGGGAGAGCCTCTCTACAGGGGTGATTTGTCTCCACTCCAGAGAAGCCTGCTCCCGCCACAGGTGGGGCCGGTGAAAGAGATTCTGCAGGTGTGGGGTGGAGGAGAGGACAGGAGAGGAGCGGAGTGGCGAGGGGGCAGCTCGGGGAGGAGGAGGGGGTTAAAGAGCGGAGCGAGGTGCAAATTGTAAGTCCAGATGAATGGAGAGGGTGGGAAAGTGATATTGGAAACACCTGTCTTGACACTGGTGCTGCTTTTCGTTGTTGAAACTCACAGCCCATTTAACAGCCCTGTGGGCCACTCTCAGATGGACATAAATCAAGACAAAATGTTTAGCGAGGGGAGAGCAAATATTATCTTTACAGATTATTGTGAGAGTTGTGGAGCATACTTGCGAAATCCCTTTTTTAAATCTAGGCCAGGGAGCAAAGTACTATTTCAAAGAAATGTCTCTTCCTTGTTCGAGCACAATGCAGTGATAGCATAACAAACTTTCCAATCAGGTATAGCGAAATCACCATTTTCTCCAGCAATCAGCCTAGGTAGGCAGTCGACGTGGAAAGAACAGCAAGTCTATACCCTGCATAGGCACACAGTCCAATTTTCAAACTGACATTTGCCACATGCTTGAGAATCCATGTCAGTGGAAAAGATGACAGAACGGCGACAGGAGTATCCCACAGAAATATTATCCTCTGCACTCTGGACCGCAATCATGCCCCACCAGTACCTGGTGCTAACTTCAACTCCATCGTCTGTCTGTTCAGTCCATAAAAAGATCAGAGAGTTCTCTCGCTTGCCTGCCTGCCCTGAGGAAACTATCCAACTTCACAATTAAAAGGTGGGCTCAGGTTTCAGTGTATTCTGGTCACACACTCACACACTAACATGCCAAAGAATGAGCACTTCATTCAGAGCCTCGACTTACTAACCTGCCATTTGCAAAGTGGAACTCTGCAGCCTATTGTGAGATTAAACAAGCCTTATGTTTCTGCCAGCTCTTCCATTAGGTGCTGCGATATATTTAGCTCTCTAGGCAAAGGAGTCTTCTGTCTGCAGTGGTGTCATTCTTTAGCAAACTTACTGCACTGACAGACTACTGTCATGCTAGCCTTTTTTCTGTGACTAGATCACATCCTATAGTATACAACCATATGTGGCCCTGACATCATTTTTAACAACCTAGCTAATAAAAAAAATAATAGCCTACTCGGAATAAATATGATTTTAGTATCTTGTGTACTAAATACATAACACTGCTTTCTATGGTCACACTGTAGAGATAACAAGCAACTGAACCTACTGTATGATGGTTTATTGCACAGTGCATTCGCTGTTTAACTAGGTAATGTATTGCCATCAATTTCCAGTTAAAACCATGACATCTAGAAGTAGCCTATACACTTTGACCATACCTGGACAGTAGAGATGATCAGGAAAACAGCCAGGTATATCCATGTAAGAAACACCATATGACCCATGGTAACCTTTCTGTTTCTGGCAAGAGTGTGTATCAGCATTGCAGAACCTCAACCTGAGGAAAAAAACAAATGACCTCAACAATCATTATTAACAATCAATGAGGCTCACAACACACACGTTTTAACAGACACGGGAATGAGCACTAACTCTGTTTATATATAAGAATGCATCCATACTTAATGTAGCACACTGTTTGTAATGATAAACTTGCAGCATTCAATGTAAAATGCTATAGCTTCTCAATGACATTACACTGCTGTCCCTAAATGCAGAGAACGCAGGCATGGTTCGAACACAGCTTTGCCTCACTACAAGGTAGGCTACTCCTGTTGAACCCCAACTGCATTCTGTGCTGATACATCACCATGCGTAACGCGGCAAGGCGATCAAAGAGTCCCATCAAAATGAACTTAATATTCTGAATATAACATTCAGAACAACCGTTGCAATATGTACGCAATTTTTTTTTAACTGCAACGTTTTTGATGTTTAAAATTCACAGCATTACACTGTTCCTTGGATGACAGAAAAGTAGTCTATTGCTGGGCACCTGTTTTTTACACATTTCAAAAGTGTGCATGGCAATCAACATTTATGATCTTGGATATTGCGCAGCGATATGACACCATGCGAAAACGTAGATATGCTGCGATTCGTGTTCGTGTAAACATCTACCTAGAAATTAACTGGTAACCCGGGCATGATTCAATAAATCCAAGTCATTAACAAAGACAGTGTTATGTGTAGCCATTAATATCGCATCAAGGCTATGCGCATTCCGAATTACAAATAGAAGCAATAACAGTCATGACAGACGCTTACCTTCTCTCCACGGAAAATTCATGAAGAAATCCACATTTCTATTTAATATTTTACATCACTTGTTTTAAAAGCACAGTAAACATATTACATCGTGAGTTAATGCATTCCTACGTTCGCCTATCAACCACCTCGTTTGCTACAAATTGACACAGGTTCGTTTATTTTATAGTCTATCTGACAACCCTCGTCGTAGGGTATCGACTACTCGCGAACTTCTCTATCGCTCGCTCGATGTTGCGAGTCTTCAGGCAGAATTAAAATAATGAAGTGACAGAAGTTTGTGTGCTGCATACAGCTATCCCGCTAGGCGTCCCATGATCAGCACTGACGAAAAGTAACATCAAGGGGGGAGAGGTTGGGGTGGAAGAACAATTAGACCAATAAGATTTCTATCCTCTCTTTTTGAACCATGCGGTCGTCTTTAATCATAAGCTGTTTTAATCGTCGTCATTAGCATTTATAAGCAGAATGAGCTGGCTTTGTCATACCGACATTTGGTGGAGGGGACAGGTCATACTTGCTTTTTATGAGTCATAACCGTATAGCAACGCTCAGATATTCATTTCAGAAATCATATTTGAAGCTTTGCCACTATCAAAATATTCCTTGGAACAAATCCTGAATAAAGCCATGTGGATCCTGTCACTATTTATCATTAAGCGTGCTCTTAAAGGTCCAAGATCAAATACTCTATCCGCAAAAAGGCACAGCGTGCCGCTTTATTATGAGGTGAAGAATAAAAGCTGGCACCGAAAACGGAGGTCTTTGACTTTCATTAACTTGAGCAGACCCGGGGTCTCCTGTAGTCTGCTATGGGTTTCACCATAAAGGGTCACTCCAATCAACATTCTACATTCCTTCTTTCATTGTTTGTCATTTTTTTAAGACAGTAAACTTCATTAATACACAAGAAAGGCCTTATGTCAATTGATTGATGACTATTGATTGATTGCATGTTGCGCAAAAACTGCAGGTGCGTCAAGGGAAAGTCTCTACTACTCAAAACAGAAAAACATGATAGACTGCAGGTGGAACTCCCACAACCTCAAGATGAAATTAAATGTAAGTTGATGTATATGCCTTAATATCAAATTACTGGAATGAGTTGAAAAACAAACAAAGCAGTGCAATCTACACAGAGAGACAGCCAATTAATTGTCTTGCCCCACGTAGCCAGACTACAGATTTTCATGAACTCTATAAACTATACACCTAATCTGAATTTTAGGAATTTACATAATTATGAGAACTAAGCACACTGTAGGGAGATTGCAATTAAAGTGTAGGCTATTCGCAACATGCTTGATGGCTTAGGTTGTGGTGTCGAGAACAAAGTCGAGAAGTATAATGGATGTGGCTCCCTCTGCCGTTGCTTAAATGTAAATGCAGTCTGAATGTTCTCTCCCCAAGTTCATGGAGAATAGCCATACAGTTACAGTAGTCCAATACCTCAGATATCAATTTCTGGTCTGTGGCCAAATTCAACAAGGACCAATATACATACACAAACATGTTCCAAAAAACTAACAAAATACATAATTTATCTGCATTTTTTTTCTTAACGGATAATTTATAACCGTATTTAATCTGACTATAATACAAAACATAATGTGCGTCTCCAGTATCGCGCTGCCTAATAATGCCAAATCCCCGATTTAAATGGCAAAATCTACCGATATTTTTCCATCATGTTCCCTTTAAATTCCATTGTGACTATCCAGCGTGCTTCTGGTCTTGTGATATGACATCACTCCGTCCAAGACCCTCAGTCAGACAAGTCGTTTTCCATCAGCTAGCTACCAAACGCTACCACATTCCTCGATCACAGCTGTTTGAAGACTGAGTTGAGTTCTAATTTATATTTCTTCTCGTAGGCTAGGCGTACGTCCATACGTTTGTGTTGCAAGATTAGGTTAAAGTTGTTTATTCATCACGACGCGGCGTGTGTTTGACAAGTGTTTAGGCTACTGTTCTGACTGGCTATATTCTCAGGCACTCAAGTTATTGGAGCTAATTCATTGTTTTGCCATCAAGGCTTAGCCAAATAAAATAAGAATGAGTAAATAGTCAAACCTATTGATTTCATTTGCTTTACCTAGGTCTGAATGATAATTACAGTTGTTTCCCACAGTCCTTGCCGAAGGTGTGCTTACCATGGCCTCTGCCATCTCCACACCGGTTACCTCCTCAAGCCGGTCAGGGCGCTCCACGAGACGCACCTCCGCACCTGGGGTGTCTCCATCCGGCACGAGCCCCACACGCATCACTCGCATACAGGAGAAGGAGGACCTGCGGCACCTTAACGACCGTCTTGCTGCTTATATAGAGCGCGTGCGGCAGCTAGAGAATGAAAAGTCCTCCATGCAGTTTTTATTAGAGGAGAAATCAGAGTCCAGTAGTAGGGAAGTTGGGAATATTCGACGTCTCTACGAGAACGAGCTTGCAGACGCCAGGAAGACTCTTGACAACACTGCTAATGAACGGGCCCGACTACAGATAGAGTTAAGCCAACTCGCTGAAGACCATAGGAAATTGCAAGCCAGGTATGTCATTTGATATCTCAATAATATGAGCATATTCTGTTGTAAGGAGAGTACAAACAATTACTTGAGACACTGACTAGTAATATCAGTTAAGCCTCTCTCTCTTAAAGGGAAATGCAGAGCCTTGAATGTTCTTTCTATATGTGTATATTAAAGGCTATACATTGTTAAATGTAAAATGATGTTAAATGAACAATACTCGTCCTGCAATTAAGGGATATTAAATATAATGACATGTGTTGACCCCAGTTATTATCAATGCCTCTGTCCAGTGTTGACAACGAATCCAGTGTCTGTTTGCCTTCATGTCTGCGTCCTGTCCAGGTCACTGAATTTGTTTTTGTTTTTTTTACTCTTTCTTACTATTTTCTTGACCTCCCTGTATCTTCTCAACCAGGAATACCAAAAAAGAGGCGGAGCTGAGTAGGGCCGCTGGACACTGGAAGAACCTTGAGGCTGCGCTGAACTCCAAAGAGGCCGAGTACGCCAACTTGCTGGCAGAAAATCGGAGTCTTGAAAGTGCAGTCACAGATCTCAAAAACCAAGTGTCCAACGTAAGGCCAACAGCAGCATCTCCCAAGGCTGGCTCTTCTGCACCAGACGAACCGTGTCACTGATGTGTTGTTGTCTCTGTGGTCGTTTTGCAGTTGGAGACTGCCCTACAGAATGCCCAGGCCCAGCTCAATGAGGAAATGCTACAGAGAGTGGATGCACAAAATAAAGTGCAGACTCTCAAGGAACAGATAGACTTCCAGAAGCACATAAGTGAGCAGGTATTACAGGCTGCCATTTTGGTCTTTGTTTTGTCTTCTCTTGGACAAAAAAGTTCCCTCAGTCATACCAATAATAATCATACATGTAGTCATTCAAATAATATTTCAGTCCCACTAAGTCTACAGTAAAGGCACACAACACACAAATAAGAGGTCACAAATCTCACAAATTGTTTGTGCATAGATATGCAGAAACAGTAATATAGATAACGGAATTGGTATGACCAATTCTTTGAAGGCCAGTAAATGTTTTTAAAAGTCTGATCTATACTTTTCTCGATTGTAAATGTATACTAATCTCTGCCAGCTCTGATCTATACTTTTCTCGATTGTAAATGTATACTAATCTCTGCCAGCTCTGATCTATACTTTTCTCGATTGTAAATGTATACTAATCTCTGCCAGTGCTCCACCACTACTCCTTTGAGAGCACTGATCTCTGAATGATGCTTCATGGTTGAGTAATGGCACACTGGGTATTGGGCTACACAATGCTGTGTGTGTGTTCGTGTGTGTGTGTGCACGTGTGTATGTGTGCACGTGTGTGTGTGTGTGTGCACGTGTGTGTGTGTGTGTGCGCGTGTGTGTGTGTGTGCGCGCGTGTGTGTGTGTGCGCGCACACATGTGTTTGCAGGAGGTGAGGGAGATGCGCACCCGGCATGAGAGTCGTCTGGTGGAGGTGGACACCGGGCGACAACAGGAGTTTGAGAACAAGATGGCCGAGGCCATGCAGGAGCTGCGCAAGGAGCACGAGACCCAGATCCAGCAGTACAGAGAGGAGCTGGAGCGCACCTTTATCGCCAAGGTACACTGCAGCCGTACGCTGGGCCCGGTCAGAGTCACCATTCACAGCACACTAGCGAACATTTCAGGAGTGACCTCTGCCAACATGATGCGCTTTAGTGGCCAAACTGGTAGAGAAAGTTATTAATATCTCAGGGAATGGGGTGGTGGTAGCGTAGTGGTTAAGGAGCTGAGATAGCATGCAGCATGCTAGCAGGCAGCAGCCTGAAAAGTTGTGGGTTCAATACCCGGCTTCTACCGTTGTGCCCTTGAGCAAGGCACTTAACCCAGAGTTGCTCTGGGGGCAGTGGCCCTTGTAATATAATTGGCATAATAAGTCACTTGAATAAAAGTGTCTGCTAATGAATAAATGTAAATAAATGTAATGTAAATTATTGGGTTCAGTTCCTAATGAATATGTATCGTAAACATGCTAATTACCAACCATTTCGTTCGAAAATTCTTAAAACAACGGTGTTTTTTAATACTTCAAAATAACATTTGCTTAATGAACCTTACATTTTTCAGTAGCCATAGATGTGTAGATTTGAACAAAATCTAGTTTGGTTCTTACCGGGGCTTTTACTGCCTGAAATATCCGATTTTGTTTGCCACCCTCGGAGGTTAGTGCTGGGCTGGTGGGTGCTTATTCCCAACCTTTCTCAGGCACATCAACGGTTAGCCCGAGAATTCTCGTCGGCAAATCAAAATTCCACTGGAGCTTCAAACGGATTTGTACACGCAGCCTTACAACACTGTTTACAGCTCTACGAGTCACGGTAAAATTACATTTTTGGTGCATAGCTAATTTAGATAAACGTATGATGTGGGTGCTTGCGTTTCTTTAGGAATCCGCCGTCTTGGTTTGTATAGAAATAAATATTAAGTGACACATACACGTAAGAGGTTGGACATACGTGACGGTTGGTAATATGTGATGTTCAGGTCTATTCAGTGAGGATAAAAATGGAACCAAAGGAAAGTAAATGAAGGCAAAGGAAATTGTCAAGCTTTTTGTGTCGGTGTATATATCTGTGGAATTATGTTAATGTAAATGAGAGTGACACAAGTGTAGGACATAAGGTGTTATCGATAGCGATTATGATTTTTGCATGGTGATTTTCTTTTTTTTTTCTTCTTTTTTTTAATCTTTTTTTTTTTTATCTTATGTTTTGTATATTTATTGTTGCAGTTTAACCATCAGATTTCTATGTATGTGAACTGTGAGGCAGTGTTGTTAGATAACAGTCCATCCACAACAGAGAAACTACAGGAGAAGTTAAACATCAGGGAGAGCCCAGTGATGCATCGAAGGTATTTCAACACAGAGTCAAAGATATGTGCTGTAAGGTCAACAAGGAAACAAGTTCTTTGCTATTTTTGAAAAGTCCAGCCAAGATCCAGGATTTTGGCATATCCCTGCAATCATCTTTTTATTTCTTCTGTGTTGGTTAAACCATTAATTTTTGCACTGACTAATTAATGGACTGGTCCCTTAGCTGGAGAACGCCCAGCAGGCAGCTACAAAGAACAGTGACGTTGCCTCGTCAGTACGGGAAGAACTAGCAACAACCCGGACCAGACTGGAGTCTCAATCTACTGAGCTGAGCCATCTTCAGAGACAGGTACTTCTTCCACCCAACTGAGCTGAAGCACTAGTATGTCTCGTAAGCCTGTTAGTCGGGGAATGTAGTGGGGCCATTTCCTACTGAATAGACTATGTGTCGAGCACATGGGAGCGATCACTAATGTGAATGGGATGCTTTGTGCGTGTCTTGTCGCTGCTGTGCCCGCCCTGTGCAGAACATGTCCTTGGAGGCGCGGGTCAGAGAGCTGGAGCAGACGCTGGACCGCGAGCGGGATTTGGCCCACCAGAGGATGAACCGCAAGGAGCAGGAGATGGCGGGCATGAGGGAACAGATGCAGGCCCAGTTGGAGGAGTACCAGAACCTGCTGGACGTCAAGCTGTCGTTGGACCTGGAGATCAACACCTACAGGAAGATGCTGGAGGGAGAGGAGCAGAGGTGCTTGTGTCTAGCAGTAGCAGTGATGTACCACTAGGGGGCATTGTTGCATATAATGTAGCCAAGTTGTACTGCAAACTGTTGTGTCACTGTCTGTTCTTTCTTACAATTTATTTTTACAACCCAAATCACAGTGACTCTCAATGCCAGTGCTAATGTTTCCCAATAGACACAACTCCAGTTATCACCTAAACTGATTTTTGGGGCTTCATACGAGGAGAAATTTCAGTTATTGTACTTGATGTATAGGTAGTGTGCATTGTCTGCCTTGTCTCTCTGTTGAGAGTGTAATCACTGCTGTGTGTGTGTCAGGCTGAAGCTGTCACCAAGTCCCGCTGGACATGGACCGGTGCCTCGCAGGCACGCCCACGGGGTCCGTCGTCTCAAAGGCGCCAAGAGGAAAAGAGAGAGCGGCCACTCCCCCTCCTACAAGATCACCCAGCAGTCATCAGCGCGAGGCAGTGTGTCCATCGACGATATCGACAAGGAAGGGCAGTACATCAGGCTGAAAAACAACTCTGACATGGTGAGATTGTCTTGACCCTCTGACTGTGCCTAAGGACATTTTCCTGATCCCATGATTCACATTGTGACTTGAAGTGGGTTTTTCATGCAACAGATATGTTTCTCGTTGTTGTTCAGGATCAGCCTGTGGGTGGGTGGACCGTGTTGAAAAGTCACACTGTTGCTCCTGACATCTCCTTCCAGATCCCCTCCCCCTACATTCTGAAAGGTGGACACAGCCTAACTGTAAGTGGAATAGGACCATTGATTAACCCCTAAAATCTCATCTGGGTTCTTAACAGATACACTATTGGTTAAAAGTTTGGGGTCACTTAGAAATGTCCATTCCATCCCATTGTAGACAGAATACCAGCTAAAATCAGTTGCATTGTTTTTTTTAATCAGGGCAGCAGTTTTCAGATTACATTATGTGTTTACATAATTGCAAAAGGGTTCTCGACTGTTGTAGAAAGAAACGGCTGATCTTTAATGCAATATCTACTGTACGTTGCCCATTATCAGCAATCATTCATCCAATGTTTCAAAGGCACATTCTGTTTACTAATCTGATATCATTTTAAAAGGCTAACTGAGAAAACATTGGAGAACCCTTTTGCAATTATGTAAAAACATAATTTAATTTGAAAACTGCTGCCCTGATTTAAAAAAAACAATGCAGCTGATCTCAGCTGGTATTCTGCCTATAATGGAGTGGAATGAAAATTTCTAAGTGACCACAAACTTTTGACCAGTAGTGTATATATTTTGTTTTTGCAAAAATACAAGATGCATATTTTGTATTTCATGAAAAATATCCTTCATTGCCTTGAAACGGCTTGTATCTCTACTCTCTGCCGGCTCTGCTTCCTGACGCTGTATACTACGCCACCGGGTTGCCATCTCAGTATGACAATGTTATCAAATAGCTAATAATGTTATGCTAATGTAACATTATGTGTTAGCTTGCTTATCTTGTAAAGCTAAATGTGCCGATGCGTCCTCAGGAAAAGCTGTTTTTCCAGGAATGATTAGGAAAATTCCACCCCAAATGTCAGACAGGATTCTTGGGTTCCATCCGTTCTAATACAACAACGACAGGCTGCTCTGATTCGTTGTTCTGAAACATCAAGTAGTGCTCTGCCTGAACTAGAAATACGCAGCCATGGTGTTGTTTACTGTTTATTTTTTACTTATTGTTTATTTCACTTGCGATATGTCTTGTAATATAAAAACATTTTATGCCAGAGTGGGTCTTCAAGAGACAACCAGTTGGTGGGGAAGTGGTGGCGTCGCTGCCTAATAATTTGTTGGCTTGGGTTTGATTCTCAAACCTGCCGCTGCTAGTCCGTGTCACTTTGGATGAAGGCATCTGCTAAATACCTTTACCCTTACCTAAGAGACAGCCATTTGCTCTATAGTAAATGGCTGTCTCATTAATCAGTACTTGGTACTTGGATGTTGTGCTTTGTCAGGTCTGGGCTGAAGAAGCTGTTGATCAGGCTCCATCTGGTGATTTGGTTCTGATGGGCCACAGGAGCTGGGGTCCAGTTGACGATGTGAGAGTCCTGCTGCTGACCACTCAGAATGAGGTACAGTACAAGCAGCAAAGGAGATGCACTGCACACTGACGCCCTGTAGCCTGGAAAATCCAGACCCTGGTAATCTAGAAAGATTAAGGGTCTGGCCACGAATAATGAAAATGGCCCAACTCAAGGGGCGGCACCAAGCATGCATTTGAACATCTCACTGCACGCAATTGGATAACACTACGACCAATGTTTACTGTCTGATTCGTTGCAGCGCTGTCGTCATCTGTTTAGCTCGCCTCATGGCCCGCCTATATCAGATACACCGATGTGATTGTCTCTTGCATCGTGAGGAACCAATGTTAAAAGTAACATGTACAGTATTATTACTCATTGCCAGAGTGTCTTGCAGAGACAATTCAATTGTGCTTTCGCGACAACTCTTTACTTCCAGGGTAGACGCCCTGAGGTCCTACTGCAAAACATTTCATTTTGGTTTGGTTTTGGCGTGTCCCATAGGAGACAGCAGAGCGCAGGCTGGTGTGCGTGCGGCAGCGGCCAGACGGAGCCGACTCGGACGAGGAGTTCGACGAGGAGCCCATCTCTGGCAGTGACCTTCACCTCAGGAGACAGGTGAGCAGCGCGCACACAGCACGACACGCTTGGGGGGGGGGCGCTAAGCTGGACTGCCACAGTCCCAGAGTTCTTGTTAACGTTGTGGTTGTTTTACTTCCATCAAGCCCAAAAGGAAGAAAAAGGAGAAGTGTTGTTTGGTCTTGTGAGGCAGACGGAGGGGTAGGTGAAGCGATGGTTTAACAGCCACATCTCCACCCGCCTGACGCCTGCTTTGCTCTACTTATAAGCTACTGCACTGGACATGCTGTGCCAGTCTGGGAATGAAGGAGTTCACTGGGAGTGGGCTGTAACTTAAAGGGAGCTATAGGCTTAAAGGGAGCTATAGGCTTTCTGGTGTAACCCACCTCCAGTGAATTATGTTAAGCTACTGTAAGGTAACAGTGTCGGACTGGGTCATTGCAAGCACAAAGAAGAGATGGGGATTCTCTTATCCAACACTGGGGGGTAGATGCAAAGAAGAGATGGGGATTCTCTTACCCAACACTGGGGTAGATGCAAAGAAGAGATGGGGATTCTCTTACCCAACACTGGGGTAGATGCAAAGAAGCTAATTTCTCAAAAAGTTGCCGTGTTCCTGTAAATGTTGTGTGATGTGTCTAAGGAACAGTACTCAGAATGGCCTTGCATGAGCTGGCTTTCTAACAGAGTCTCAAAGTCTTATATGGGATTTTGCATGTATGCTTTTCCCTTATCCCTTATGTTAACACCTGCTTGTGTGTGCGTGCGTGTGCTTGCGCACGCTTGTATGTGAACTGTATGCCTTTGTGTGTAAGTGTGTGTGTGTGTGTACTTGTATGTGTATGCCTTTGTGAGTGTGTGTGTGTGCGCTTGTACTGTATGTGTGCGCTTGTACAGTATGCGTATGCCTTTGTGTGTAAGTGAGTGTGTGTGTGTGTGTGTGTGTGTGTGTGTGTACTTGTATGTGTATGCCTTTGTCTGTAAGTGAGTGTTCAGACTCGCACACCTTCACAGTGAGCCTCTGCTGACTGCAGGTCTACTCTGTGTGCCTTTTGCAGGGACTGGCATCGGGCAGTGAAGCCAGCTGTGCAGTCATGTGACTTTTTTTTTTTTATTTTTACTGGAAAACAGTCTTGTGAAGGTGCCACCAGGGAAGGTGAAGGTTGAATACGGATATGGTCTCTGGAATTTGACACCAAGAATATATGCAGTCTGTATGGTTGGTTGGTGGTTATGTTTTTAGGGTCTGTCATTAGGTACTTACTGTAGAATTTATACTAATAAAAATATAGTAAAATAGAAAAACTCAAACAGAATGGGTACTTGTGCTCTTTTTTGTACTTTGAGGCTAAAAACGTTTCTTTCCATGTTATGGTACAGTCATCCTCTAAGCTGGAAGAGATGTCTACTACTAAACTTAAAATGCCTTCTAATATTAGGTACAGAGGAAATGGGACTGTGTGCCTTAGTGGAAAATGGCAGAAAGCACTTCCCCCGTGTACTGGTGTAGTAGATGTGCAGTTGTCTGGGATTTGAATGTGTCTTGACCATGGGCCCGCCAGTCCTTTGTAGCTGTGCCAAGCAAGTGCTTTTTGCAAGCTTAGCGCTTTTTAAGTTTATTTGGGATTACTTGTTTGCACGTAAGGCTGAACGGTGGCCACACACTGGCTGTGGTTTCAACCAAAGTAATGGATTGCTGCTGCTAACTGGGAACATTTCTGAAAGTAGAGGGACCGCTTTCACTGTAGGGATCTACT
This sequence comes from Alosa sapidissima, assembly GCF_018492685.1. Lineage (NCBI taxonomy): Eukaryota > Metazoa > Chordata > Actinopteri > Clupeiformes > Clupeidae > Alosa > Alosa sapidissima. Next base: position 17,906,477 of record NC_055970.1, on the reverse strand, counting down.
GTATGCTTTTGTTTTGGAGAAACCCTCCCTGGTAAAAATGAATAAGTTAATTATTATAATATATGAAGCAAATGCTTGTTAAAAATAAAAACATATTTAAAAGGACATAATGCATACAGTAAATATATGTTGATTCAGTCTCAAGTGCTTTATTTTATTTAAAGTGTTGCTCAATTAGATCTTTTCTTTGCTTTCCAATATTTTGAGGAACACAAAAGTTTCAGTGTGTTGTCCAGGTTGTTTTGAAACTGGGGGATAATCTGGAAAAATGACAAAAGTAGCTAAACAACTAGAACAGTACATGAACCTGAATCTTGCCTTTGACTGTCAACCCTACCTATTTATGACTTTTATTGCACAAATACATTGAGCACATTTGTATGACTTCAATAAAGATGCTGATTATAAATGAATGTTCCAAGTTTGTTTGTTTGCTTGTTTGTTTGTTAGTTTTTCTTTTTGGTCAGTTTCAAGTATTTCCCAACAAGAGTACAGATGAGGATTTTTATGTGAATTCCAGTGCAGATGTTGCCAAGTCATTGTGATGCTTTCAGTGGTGTACTCCGGTACTCCAAAGAAAAGAATTCCTCTTTGCTGGGAGCATAGAAATGTGTTTTACACCAAAACCACCGACGTTGATTGTTATCCTTGTAATTGATTGTTTTCCTTTGAAACCGATTGTTATCCTTAGAAAATGGTTATTATCCTCAGGTTTAAAATCCACAGTATGCTCCTCCAGTCAGTCCTTTCAGTGTAATAGAAAAAAACAAGTCTTTACAAAAATAGTAAGCTTTGCCCCAAAAGAAGTTCAAAAAATGCTGGTGTGTTCATAACACCCAATATAAAAGTACGGTCCATTGCTAGCAGTCATCCTTGGTCAGACCACGGTCTCCTTACTGGTGTCCTTACTGAGGAAGAAGGAGAGCGACTGCTGTTTGGCCTGTGTCTGTGGTGGCATGGGGATCTGCAGACGCACTCTCTGATTGGTCTCCTTCCACGTCCTGAAGAGATGAATGTGATACCGCAGGGACACCTGCAGTGACATACAGCATCTCGCTTTACAATATTGCAGAGAAATGACTATCCTTTCTTTTTATCTTTTTTCTTTCATATTCTTGTTCCTTTCATCCTTGTTTATTTATTGCCATGTGTGATTCCATATGCCTTTCTAATTACCTCTAGGTGATAAATAAAGTGATTTGAATTTAATTTAATTCATAAAACAAAACTAACAAACGACTTCAGTGACCGGGGGGCGTGCGGGTCCTTACCACAGTCCAGAAGAGGTATATGGTGAAGAGGGCCAGGGTGAGTGCGATGAGCCCCATGGCCTCCATGCTGTTGCTGTAGTAGAGGTCCATAGCGCCCTGGACGCACAGCCAGCCGGACAGGCTGGCCAGAGGCGTGATGAAGAGGAAGCAGATGGCGTCTCCGCACAGAGTCCTCCTCTGGTGCTGCATGGAGGGGGTGGCAAACCACTGACCCGCACGCACACACACACACATCACATCACAGACACAGTGCCAGCATTAGAAGAGGACCATGGGAGATCACGACTGCTTTACATGTATCAACACTGGCCTGAGCTGACTGATTCGCTGGCTGACTGGCCTCTGGTAGTAGTAGTTATAGTGGTAGTGAAGAATCATGCTCATATGGTGTTATGGTGCAGCAAGAGTACTAGTTGATTTCTTTTGAGTGTTCAGAATATACTGATTCAGAGTTTTGTTCATGTACACTTGCTAGATCTGTATGCATCCTGAGATTAAAAACTTTTATTACACACATTTTCTTTCTGATTTCACTGATGTTAAAGGTTGACTGTCTAAACAATCTTGTAAGCTCTCTCACTCCTCACTCCTCACTGGGTATAAGTTGTGAATATTAAGTCTTGTCAGAATCAATGATTGCAAGGTGTATGACATTTGTGCCCTGTGCCTTGCCTTGTCCTGCACATGGCCCTCAATAATCAGCAGCTTAGGTTGTGCTAGTCACATATGTGATAAGAGCCATTAATATAACGTAATGCCCTGTCCTCTGCCGTGGAAGGGAAACGGCATCTAATCTCATTTTCATACTAAGTGGCTTTGCGGATAAAAGCAGTTCGAGGACGGCCGAAGCTGAGCTCCAACGTGAAGCAGGGCTTCAGGAAGCCTGCCTGCAGGGCTTCGTGTCTCATGCCTGCCTATGTGTTGTGCTGCATGTCACAGCAGCCTATCACCCCAGCAGCACACATGCGTACAAGATCACGTCTGAATGGAGTGAAATGAATGGAGCTTCATTAACTGTTACGAGACAAAAAAAAAAAAAACCTGAATGAACATTGATGTGGCTGAAAGCAGAATGTCCAGCTATACGGCTGCATAAGTGAGCATGTGAAAAGATAGACGTGTCCTTTTCAGAGATAACAGAGTAGAAGCAAAACAAAAGAGACTCAGAAAGGGACAGAAGCAGCAAGAGCAAGTGTGTGTGATAGAAGGCTTTCTGTGGCTTTTGTGGGCTTTGAATGCTAGGGTGTGAATGACCAGTGCAGCTGAGCTGAGTCCATCTCTCTCTCTCTCTCTCTCTCTCTCTCTCTCTCTCTCTCTCTCACCTCAGTGAGTGGTTTTGGCAGGCGTTCCAAGGCAAACTGAAAGTGACAGAGCTCACAGCGGCTGGTGTTGGAGGCGGTGAGCCAGCGCTCCAGACAGGCCCGGTGCACCATGGCCAGCGAGCCGGAGCACTCGCACGGCGACAGCAGCTCCTCCACGGCGCTGCCCTCATGGCAGATGCGACAGAAGGGCTCGTCCGCACACAGGCTGGGGCGAAGAGGACACACAAACACAAAAAAAACACGTAAACACACACACACACACACACACACAAATATCCAAATACCAGTCTGTGCAAGTCTAATGATTTATGATAACTTAAACTAGTCTGTTTCTACACTTATTCTACAGAAATCCTATCAGACACCATATACAACCAGAGACAGATTTCAGACCATATTGTCCATATTGTATATTCATTTAAACCATCCTGTGCACAAGTGTTTTTATGCAGTCTTGATAAAGCACTATCTATTACACGATCTTGACCACAAACTCCACCTGTAGACCGCCCCCACCCACCTGTTAGTGCTTGAGCTGCTCAGGCTGGAGGGGACAGGGTTGCATTGGGGTCCTTTGCATTCCACCACCTCGTGTCCTTCAGGGTCAGGCGTCTCCTCGTCCCCTGCGGGGTCCAGCTGGGGCTTGAGTAGAGTGACTGCACTCACCGCCAACACGCTGGTGACTTCCTCACCGTCCATTGCTGGTCCATAGGGGGCCATTCACTCCACTCAGCTGAGTTCGACCTGAAACCATGCAGACACAGACGCTTTAGCTTTACCCACGCAGCCCCAGCAGATGTCTATCTGCCTGTCAGCTCCGCTGTTTTCTCACTCTGACAAATACAATTCCCTTTCATGTGCATGCACTCTGAGAGACCCCAGTCTGGCTGAGCATTAGTTTATAGCCGTCTCGCACTTTCATTCGGATGCTCTCTGGCGCAACCAGTCTGGATTGATTGATTGATTGATTGATTGATTGATTGATTGATTGATTGATTGATTGATTTATTTATTTATTTATTTATTTATTTATTTATTTATTTAATAATTTAAATTAATCATTTTAATCTCTTGAGCTGGCTACTCCATGTCTGCACCCAAACAATGGGAGCGTAGCCCACTGCCGTGAGTGGTTTCCTTATCCTTTCTGTGTGGATCAGGATGGCGTATTTATTTGAAATTAAATGAGGGGTGTCAAAGACAGATAAAAGCGAGTTAACAGCAGCCAGGGGGACCCTGCTTGAGGACATAATCCCCTTCAACCACGTCTGCCCTGAATCCTCAAGTCTCTCCGGTTTCCTCTATTCTTAAACAACGTGCTAAAAAACGAGTCAAAGACTCAGTGTGGTGTTTTTGCCATGTATTCAGATGAGAAAATAACTCTTTAATTCTCAAATAGGCTAAAACAACTGATGTATATTTCCACTGTATTTGTGCAAGGAATTCAGAAAGAAACACTGTCTGAGGACTGTGTCTGAAGTGGACTGGAAGAGAGAGGCTCAAGGAGCCCTCATTATTCCCAATTCATTCACCTTTCAAATGTATGTGTGAGTTGGAGTCTTGCGTGTGTTTGTATGTATGTGTGTGTATGCACGTGTGCATGTATATGTGTGAGAGTGGATTTTGTATGTGTATGTGTATATATGTGTATGTGTGTGTGTGTGTGTGTGTGTGTGTGCGTGTGTGTGTGTGTGTGTGTGTGTGTGTGTGTGTGTGTGTGTGTGTGTGCTTGTGTGTGTGTGTAAGTAAGACTGGTGTGAGTGGCTTAAGTGACATGTGGTCTTGCCCTCCCAGCTTTGATCTCAGTTTCACATGTGTACAGATGGAGCAGAGGCAAACTGAGGAAGCGCTCTCGTAATCTCAGTGTTATGATCTCCGCCCGGATGTGTGTGAATTGGATAAGTCAACACAAACCCCCACAACAGCCCAGAGGTTATTTAGCCAGTCAGCTTTCTGACTGGAATGGTCAGCAGCATTTGGTGAGTCATAATGGACAATAAATGATCCCAATGAAAACTTCATAAAAATCCTTCTACTCACGTGGTGGTCATTTCATGAGGACTAGAAGTTTGCATTGTACATCAGCATACAGTAGCCTATATACAGCTTACTGTACAGTATATATCATATATCTGTATATATTTGTTTCCAACTACCGGTATACTTTTTGCCAAAATGTTACACAGTATCCGACTGAACAGAGGCCAATAGAGAGAACAAGCCAATTATCTAAACTGCCAGCCCCTCACCTCCTTATCTTTCCTGTGTAAGCTTTCATCACTTGGGTTTAACTGTGTTAATCACATCCATATTAAACACCACCAGCACCCACAACTTAGAAGTTCCAGGACACAGTGTGTAGACTGTACAATATGCATTTCAATTACACATCATACTCACTAAGATGAAATCCATATACTAACACAATCAGAGCAAGGAACAGTACTGTTGGCTGGGGGGAAAAAGCAAATCAACTGATGTCTTATCAACAGATCAAGATAAGTTATTGTTCCTAACACTCACCTACAGAGAGAACACCATTATAATCCCATACGACACATTGTGTAGCTTCTAACCCGAACCCCAGAGATATAAAAACAGCTGAAGTATGAGGGACTTACTTACTTCTCATGTGGCTATCATGTTCCTCACGTCTCAAGCATTCCATAAAATAACAAGTAGGTAGTCCAGTGCACCAGCAGGCAAGCTGTCGTCTCTCCCTCTCTCCTCCTCCTTTCCTTCCTCCCTCTTTCTTTCTCTCTCTCTCCCTCTCTCTCTCTCTGTCTGCCTGTGACGGCGAGCTCTCACTTCTGGGGAGCCACTCGGCAGACTGTTTCTCTTCACTGCTCAGATTAGCATTCAGCTCAAGGTTAGCGGTGAGAATAGATGAGGATTAGATGGGGGGGGGGAGCAAGCACAGACTAGACGAATGAAAATCCTTTTCACATCACTGCAAAGTTACACTAAGGGCACCAACTCTCTATAGCCACCTAATCCAGTTAGACGTCGCACTGCCAACCCTTTCATTTCCTTGACATTATGGTAATTTATCTGGGCTGTGACAGAGAAACTTTGGCTGCCACAGCATCAAAGTAATTGAGGGTAACACAACAAAATACAAAAACAGGATCCTGAGGTGGTCAAGGCAATGTCTAATTTTAGAGGAGTGGTTAAGTAGCTGTTTATCTCTTTCTAAAAACACACACACCGTGAGCTTGCTTTCCTTGAGCTCTGACGTAACATTTACAAAGATTTACTGTTCACAAGATACAGTCTTCAGCCTTTCAGATATCACTTGCTTCAAATATTTGGTTAATCTTTTCAAGCAGCCACAGGTTCTGTTTAGTGACAGTGCAACATAGGTGTCACAGAGAGGTAAAGGTACCACAATAGTGGCCATAATCTAAGAATGATTATAAAGGTAATTTAAATGCTCCAATAGTGTCTTGCATCATATAGGTCTAAAAAAGTGCTGTACTCTCTTAGTAGATTGCTATACACGCGTGCAACCCATGATCTTGTGCACATGGAGAACCCAGAGGTTCCTGTTGGCCACAGTGGAGCGCTGCTGTAAGCATATCCAGGTCTGAGCAGATCATTACAGGGAGACAGTCACTGCAGACATAAAGTGTAAGTAAGTGTGCTGCAGTCCTGGAGGCATTTCAACAACTTGGAAATTAAAAGGAACATTTATATCCTACTGGATGTTTTTCAAGCTGGCTGTGCTTAGCACTGCTGTTCTGCAGTGATGTAAGAACCAGTGGAGTTAATGGAATCCTCATAATGGAAAAAGTTAAATGAAAGTCTGAGGGTCCAGCACAAAGAACTATTATTGTCTTGATTTCTTGGAACTATTGGGCTAAAAATGATTTTGTGAGTCTTAAAAGACGGAGAAACGTGAGAAATCTCAAAATAATGCGAAGGATTAGCAGCATAGGAGCAATAAAAGTGACCTTTTCATTCATACTTATGGCTTGTCCACTCTTTATGCATTTGCTCTAAGCTAAGATGAAAGTCTAGCTGGGAGCCAGTGCAGCCCAGTGAGTGAGGTTGTGGGAGAGCCTATTCTCTTTTCTCTTGGCGAGGCCGGGCCGGGGAGCGGTGAACAGGCTCTGGGCTCTCTCCTCTTTTCTTCCCCCCATCCGACTCTAATCCTATCTGCCATTCATTCACAAGCTGCCCCTCACAAAGCCGTGGGGGAGACGGACATCATTGTGAATTCCTTCATGAACAGTGCGAGAGGGTGAATAATTCCTTTGACACTTTTGGGACAGTATAGAGAGCCCAGACGCCCGCAGATTACCATTTGGAATAAAAACAAATGGCTGGGCTGCGGCGGAGGGAGAGGGACTTCCTCTTTCTCTAGGGGTCAGACAAAATGGGGGAGCGGGTCGCGCCACCACAGAGGTGCCGTGTCCGCCTCAGGGCGTCTGGTGTGTGTGTGTGTGCGTGCGTCTCAGGGCACCTGGTGTGTGTGTGTGACACAGGGCACCTGGTTTGTGTGTGTGTGTGTGTGACTCAGGACACCTGTGTGTGTGTGTGTGTGTGTGTGTGTGTGTGTGTGTGTGTGTGTGTGTGTGTGTGTGTGTGTGTGTGTGTGTGTATTTGTATGTGTGTGTGCCCGACTCCAGGCGCCCGGTGTGTGCAGATCCATTGTTGACATGAGGATAGGAGGCCGGTATAATCTCATCTGAGGCGTGACTAGACAGCCACATCAAGAAATCCACATTAATTCAGCACGGATTGCCTCCCATAAAGTTTCATGATAGCCATTTTTTAAAATGCAAATTCACTGCAGGTCACCCTGCCTAAGCGTTGCCAAGGTAGCAGATCAATAATTTGGGATCAATAATGAGAAAGGGACAGGGGTATTGTCTGAAGTCCTCCAGAGACCAGATGACCGCTGCTTTATGTGTTCATATGCTGGGACAAGAACAACTGAATATCACTCTTTTATGCCATGAAAAGAGCTTAAAAGAGCAGGGTAGAGTGCCCTACACAATATAAAGCAGAGGTCACTACTAAAACATACTGCACTATGCACTTTGGGCAGTCTGCAATAGCCATTAAGTTGCAAATAGCCTCTAATTAATGTCTCTTAATCCTTGCATATTTTAACAAGAATTAGTGAACAACAGACTTTATATCATACCTGCATGAGTGTGTGTGTGTGTGTGTGTGAGAGTGAGTGAGTGAGAGTGTAAGTATGTGTGTGTGTGTGTGTGTGAGTGAAAGAGAGAGAGAGAGAGAGAGAGATATGTGTGTGTTTGTTTGTGTGTGTGTATTAGTGTGCGTGGCTATACACTTATGTGCCATGATGCGACTTTGTTTTGTGTCGCTTGTGTCAAGTGACGGTGTGACCAGACACCCTTGACACGGCTGCTGGATGTTGGGCCGGGCGCGCGAGGAGAAGCCCCGACTGAGGGGACCCTTCCTGGAAGCCCTGCCAGACAGACACATGGCCCTGCTCTGCTTTGTTCAACACTCTGTCAAACTGGACAGGCCCATTGAGGAGCCAAGACCCCGCCAGTCTAATCTGATACCTGGGGCTGGACGAGGGGGCGAGGGGGACGGAGAGGCTGTCGGGGCCATCAATAAGGCCTTTAGTCACGGTGACTATTTTAACATTAGGTTTGCCCCTATCCAGGGGTCTCTGCCTTTTACAGCCGGCGAGACTGAGCTCTTGGTATATTAAGTGAGCCAAGTCGAACTTCAAATGAAGGTTTATTTTAATATTACTGAGGTAAGAGACCTGCCAGACTTTAATCCTGCTGCTGCTGTGTCTAACAATGTAAGACAGGATTTTACGATCATTATTTGTACCACTGATTTAACAGAGAGTCTGTGAGAGATCCCTGGTGTTAAGGGGGTCAGGCTACCTTTTCAAAATAAGGTTTATCAGCTGTGCTGGTCATTGGACCATAGGCTTTTAAAGAGCGTTTTCAAGGAAGAGATAACAGGCAGCCCATGGTCAGGAGGAAGCGTAAAAAACTAATCTGAGAACCAGACTTTTTTCATCAGGACTTTTTTTTGTTTGGGAAATAGATTATTGTGTTTTTTTATGTTTTCATTTAAGAATCACAGTTGTCTTAAATACACTAATTATTTCTCAGAGGTACTTATTTTGTTTGCTTCTAATGTCAGGGGAACTCACTGCAGTGATTATGAGTTGTATATAGTTGTTCTGGTGCAATGGACAACAATTTGTCCATAAACCAATAAAATAAACTATTTTATTGTAAATCCCAACCTATCATTTTGAATCATTACTAAATCCACAGGCTATATACAATTGCTTAATTAATAGCATTATTTCATAAGGAATGTATACCTACTGACTAACATGTTTCAAAAACTCCATAAACAGAACTACACATACACTATGCCTCATTGTTACCTTGCCAGTGCAGGTGCACTATAACATCCCAATGGCAGTTTTATAGTGACTATAAATAAGACATTAAATTTAGTGAGGTATGACTTGCTGCACCAATGCTAACATTTTGCACAGCCCTATTACGACTTAACTAAATGCGTTGGTGTTTATCTGAAACATATTTTTAAATGCCCCCCCCCCCCCATCCCATGGTGGTGTAATCTATAAAGAATGTTATCAGGCGGTGCTATCAGAGGCGTCCTCAGAGGCAGGAAGAGTGCAGTCTCTTGAATAGTTTTTAAATGGAGTCTGAAGACAAGAGAGCCCATCATGTGACTCGTGTCAAGTGGGGCCCGGGCCACAGGCTGGAGCCTTATCTCTGAAGGAGAAAGGGATGGCTCAGTGCAGTGATGGCACCACAGCTCCAGGGCCAGGCCTGTAACATGAAAGCGCCTGTGCACAGCAGCGCCAGGGCTAAAGTGGATCTATTTCAAGTGGTGTATTTGAGGAGGGTCTTTCGCAGAGACATGACGGAGTGGACGCTGCTCAAGCGACTGCTGGACGCCGTCCACCAGCACTCCACCATGATCGGCCGCATCTGGCTCACCGTCATGGTCATCTTCCGCCTGCTCATTGTGGCTGTGGCCACGGAGGATGTGTACGCCGACGAGCAGGAGATGTTCGAGTGCAACACGCTGCAGCCGGGCTGCCGAAACGTGTGCTACGACGCGTTTGCGCCAATCTCGCAGCCGCGCTTCTGGGTCTTCCAGATCATCACAGTCTCCACGCCGTCCCTCTGCTTCATCATCTACACTTGGCACAACCTGTCCAAGCACCCAGAGGCAAACACCGCCACCGCCGGCGACATGAACAAGGAGAGCCGCGAGCCGTACGCCCGCAGCTGCGACTCGGACAGCTGCTCCATCAAGTCACACCGGCACCTAGGACACAGCTTGGCAAACGTGCTGGAGGGTATCGCCCAGAGCAACCTGAAGAGCGCCTGTGCCTCCGCGCCCAAGAACCGGCTCTGCCGGGACCCTGCCGGGGTCAAATCTGGGGTTCTCTCCACATACTACATCTTCCACGTCTGCTTCCGTGCCGTGCTGGAGATAGGCTTCGTCTTTGCCCAGTGGCTGCTGTTTGGTTTCCAAGTCCCAGCTCACTTTGTCTGCATTTCCTTCCCCTGTTCCCAGAGAGTGGACTGCTATGTGTCGCGTCCCACCGAGAAGACCATCTTCCTCATCTTCATGTTCAGCGTGGGCATCTTCTGTATCTTCCTCAACTTCCTGGAGCTCAACCACCTGGGCTGGAAGAAGATCACGCGGTCAGTGAGACTGAAGGACGGCTCCTCCTGGAGGGGCTACGAGGCCATCAACCAGGACACCCACTCGATCGCCTCGCTGACCTTCAGGGACGTGACCAGCACCACCTCACTGCCAACTCTGGACCTGGTTGTGGACCACAGGCCGGACTGGACCTGCACCGGGAACTGCTCGCCACTGAAGGAGGAGCGGGACGAGAGCCCACAGAATCCCGCAGGGAACCAGAGGGCAGCGCAGTCCCTTAAGAGCAAGACACACAAAGGACGGCTCTCAAAGCAAAGGAGCACTGAAGTCTGGATATAAGCTACATATGAAGAATGAATCCTAACACTGAAATGGATTTTAAACAGCTCTAAGTGAAATGTTTTTTTTTCTGTAGCACTGGGTGAGTCTTAAACAAGTCCTTTGGATGGATTTAAAAGGTTTTGTGGAGCATTAGAACACTGGTTTTAGTGAAAGTTAACTGTGATTCTTGTTTTTGTACAATTGAACAATTGCTGCTATTCAAGTTTTATAGTAGAAATGTAGCTATTTTTGTGTGAAGTGATATTTATATAGTATTTCTGCCATATTTAACAGAAACTTGATAACTTTAAGATGGTCTTCAATCTTCATTTATTTATGCAATATATGTAATAATATATTAATTTACAACACCTATAAAACACTTTGTATAAATTATGCTACAGAACAAAAGACAAGAAAAAGACAAAGGATCTCATGCACAGCTTCCGTTGCAAGTTTGTATTGGTTTGGAAAGGCGTGCTGTGTAGAGTGGTCAAGGCAGAGGGTCGGGTGGGGGAAAAGCTGGAGGAATTACAGTGTCAAAACAAGACAGCGGTCAGTAGTGTGGGCAAACCGTATGCTTTCAAACAGTGATAGGGGTTCTGGACGTACACACGCATGTACGCTCCAGCACTGAGTTCTGAATATGAAGACCCTCCGTGAAGAGGAATCTCCAGGTTCTCTCCGGTTCTCTCCTGGGTTCTGTCATTTTTCCATCGTCTCGTGGTTAATTTGGATAGATAGGAGTGGGTGCTTACACAGGATATGGCTCAAAGCAAAATAAAAAAGGAGGAACATACATCTAAATATTACAGGTGTCTTTTGAGGGTTTTTTTACCCAGAGGAAAGTCCTCTCCCTTCTTTTTTTTCAGTTCTTCAGCATTAAGACTTGAAGGCAGGATATCAAGGTCACAAAAATAGCTTTGTTCGTTATCAAAATCACATAAAAAGGGATACACACCCTCATCTTTAACATTACTAAACTGTGAATTGTCCAGCAAAAACAAGTCAAAACAAAAACAAACAAAAAAAAAGACAAAAGAACAAAAATGACAGTGACCGACGATAATGACTAACTTGTTGTGACTGGTATGACACAGAAGGGGTGTGTGAACACACTGACACATGATCCATTTTCAATATAAACAAGTACAAACATTTCCTTTGTACATCCTGACATACATAGTTCGCATGGCATTCTCTATATATGGCATCACCCTGAAACATAACCGAGCTAGCAATTTAAACATTTATGTATGGTAACATGAAGAAAGCACAACTGTACAGTACATTCCATACTAAGTGGAATGGGTACAGTATTGTCAGTTAAATTTGATTGATCAAGCGCTGTAACCAAGGAGTTTTTTACTGCCTCCATTCACAGAGCAAGCACAGGACTGAGACTGAAGACATAGCACAAAGTAGATATTGTTGTTCTTATAGCTTCCTTCAATCTAATATACTTGGGCAGACAGCACAACGCCAGGCCTATAGTACAAAAGTAGGAAAGAGTCCATGACATTCTATATTCATTCATCAGAGATGGTATCATGGCGGTGACGATATAAAAATGGTATCTCCTAAGCGGCGATGAAGCGCAACCCTTGATGGGAAGAGGGAGAAAAACAGGCTGGAAAAGGAGCAAACTGTGCACATCCAGGGGAGGAGATTCTAAAGCTTTAGTGCAATACAAACACCATTGAAAAAAGCACTTAAACGGTAAGTGTAATACAGTCTTTCTCTTTTTTACCCTACCTGACACAAAGCTTGTGGCACTTACTATGATATATTCTGCATCACAATAAGTAATACCATGTAAACAGACAGGACTTGATAGGAGGACATTCATTGAGTTGCAGTTCAGAAAACTCACAGTTTAAAAATGTGTTTTTTTCGTCAAACACTTAAGACCACGGCAGGCAGGTACAAGTAAGCTCCACATTTGAGCAGAAATATACAGAGACAGCCTAAGAACATACCAACCCAATAAAATGCACCACATGTTAAAAAGAAACAAAAAAAGAAAAGAAAAAGAGCAAGTAACTTCAGAGAAAGAATGAATACACAGTTTTTACTGCATACCACAAACAGAAATGCTGTAGATCTAAAGCTGATACAAAAACAAAACAAAAACGCACAAAATAAATAGACATGAGGAAGAAACGGGACACCTCTTTAATAATGTCTGTGGTGGAGTAGCAGGGCATTCGCTGAGCGGGGCCAAACATAAAATCAGGTAAGTCAGTGTCTACACAGAGTGAGGGGGTTCAGTGACCCCCCCAGTGTTAGACTGCTGGACAGAGGGCAGCGGCCAGGTGTCTCTCACTGGGGCAGCGGCACTAGGACATCCACGTAGTTGATGGGGAAGAAGCCCGACTCACCGTTGATCATGCCCTCGTACCAGTTCTCGTCGATCTGGTTGGTGAGGATGATGAGGTCGCCCTCCTTGAAACCCAGCTCACCTTCGTTCTCCGGCTCGAAGTCGTAGAGGGAGCGACAACAGGGCTGGTCCATGTGCACTTCGGTGTCTGGGGGGCAGGACACAACGGCTTTAACACGGCAGGCTCAAATACACAGCACCATCACACACGCACTGACAAAACCAAGACACTGAAGGGACCAGTGAGTTGGACAGCACTCCCTGAATGCATAGTTGGGATACTGCTCTAACAGCTGTTTCAGTGAACCAGCCTATTAAAGGCAGCTGGGTCAAACACAACTGAACTGACTGAAATCATCAGAAATTAAAGTGATCTAAGAGCTCCAGAGAGAGAGAACTGGACCAGAGATCCTTCATGTCTAACATTCTTACTTTACAAACATTTCTTTTTGACAAATACTAATCAAGAGAACTGAGTGCAGATATCACTAAAATAACTGTTGTGTACTGTATATAGTTATGTACTCTATATATATATATATATATATATATATATATATATATATATATATATATATATATATATATATATATATATATATATATATACTGACTGATTCCATACTTCGACGCAATTGGATAACACTACAACCAATGTTTACTGACTGATTCCTTACTTCGACGATTGGTGCAGCTCGGTTACATAGGCATAGGTAATGAGCATCATTACTCATTGCTAGAGTAACTCACTGAGCAAATTCAAATTGTGCTCTCGTGTGAACTCTGGATTTCCAGGGTAAGCTACCAATGCTCTGAGCTAAAACAAAACTAGCCTGGGAGTGCCCCAGGCTCTGTAATAACGGATCCTATATGAGAGAAGAAACACAGAAAACGAAACCAGTTATGACTAGATCTGCCTTCCAAGAACGTGTACGAGCGACTCAACATCGTAGCATGCATGCAGGAGGAGGAGGGACTTTACAGAGGACACTTGAAATTGTACCACTGTTTGATTGGCGGGTTTGAAAATGATGGCATCACAGACTACACTTTCTTGATAAACAGAGATGAACATCAGTGAGGTGGGCAGAGGAAATCAGATGGATGGGTGGATACTCACAGGTGCCGTTTGGACTCTCAGACCATGACTGAGGCATGGGGGTGAACTGCTCGACTGGATAAGAATGAGCTGGATGACAACACAAGACACAGACACAGTGGGACACAGACACAGACGCACCGACAAACAGATGTGTGGTTTTCAGCAGACATGTGGACTCGAGTCACATGACTTGGACTCGAGTCAGACTCGAGTCATGATTTTAATGACTTCAGACTTGACTTGATAAAATTCGGCATGACTTGCGACTCGACTTGGACTTGAATACTATTCACTTGAGACTTGACTCGGACTTTGCCTCTTTGACTTGTGATGACTTGACATGTCTCGAATCAAAAACTAAATTTCCTGATCGTGGACCAGTCACCCCACAGACGCTTTCCCGCGACTAAATAAAAAAAAAAAAAAATAGCGGAGACAAGCGGCCAGAGCACAGTACAGTACTGCCGCTACCCCCACACGCATTACGCACTGTGTGTAGGGCACCAAGAGACAGAGGAAGGACCAACATTTAGCCAATCACTAGTAGCTTTACTGCAAACTGATTTGCACTCTTGTTAGAGAACGTTTAATGTCAAAAAGCACCAACAGCATGTTACATAAAGTTGATACTTTTCGAGTCCTCTCCATTAAGATCCAACTTGAACTTATGCTAGCCTACTGCATTTAATTGAGAACGCATCCAAGCACGCACGAGAGGGAGAGAAAATGAGTAGGTTCTAGCTGGCTTGTCATTGTTGATGATGATTGATATCTTCTTTTAAATATAAGAAACATATAAAAGGAAATCGTGAAGGCAACAAATACGAGATTAGAGGAGATTGTGAATTATCCGGTTCTCACTAGCCTACTGTACTGTTATAAACTATGAGATCCAGGTCACTATGACATAGCTGCACTCACTGTGATTTGGAAAGTGGACAAGAATATTATGAAGAGTTGTCTTTGCCTTGTGTAATGGAACTGGTCTTAATAGTCTTGAAGTATTCAATAATTTATTTACATGAAGCACATGATATGCCGATTGAAATACATTTCACTCAGCTACTGTAGCTAGGTGGCTACTGGCTACCAGGCTCATAATTCACTTTTAATTGCAAACAGAAAATGTCAAGCAAGCATCATGTCATACATGCTTCTCTTTCCAAGGGAATGAAAGCTGTTTGTGCCAACTTAATATCATGCTTATCGTTGTTAATATTGTGCTATACATGTGGCACAAACAATGTTTGAGTTTGTGGACTAGCCATAGGCTATATTTGAACGGAGCTGGTAAAAAAAGGATCATTATGAGAACGTGTGACACAATGGGCTTAAAGTGACAGTGCACCATTTACAAATGAGATAAACAGCATCAAATGTGTAGTATTTCTTAAGAAATGAATACTTTAAAACAAAATTACTGTCATTATTATCTTTTAAATAATATAAAAGTGTTGACCTTGGCTTCCCTTATGAGTCGCCACTGCCAGACAGCCTAATAAATTGTTTGCAGGCAAATCTGTGGCCTAGCGCAGTGAAATGCCATCAGTCAAATTATTACTCATCCTTACAGTGGGCTCCGCAATTTGGAAAAACAATATATATATTTGCAGCTGTGCTGAGTGTTATGTAGCTATCCTTTTACAGATTACACAGGTATGCGCATGCATATGTCGTAAAAGATTACAAGACAGAAACATTGAACATATTTTAATCTGTATTTATAAACAAAAAATACTGTGGATTAGATGGAAGTGCTAAAATTATGATCGATAGTCTAATAATGGCATTATTAAGTGAAGAGTACCTGATGACTTGTTCAGGACTTGAAAAAGATTGGGACTTGGACTTGGACTCGACTTGGCTTTGATGTGACTTGGACTTGGACTCGACTTGCCCTTCTCTGTATTTACTTGGGACTTGACTTGGACTTGACTGCTAAGACTTGGGACTTACTTGTGACTTGCCAAACAGTGACTTGGTCCCACCTCTGGTTTTCAGACACCAAACACCACAGTTAAACACATTGGGCCCTGAGTGTGTGTGTTAATACAAGGGCAGCCAGGGTGTTATGCCAAAAAGTATCTTAAACTGGTATAGGTGTTTAACCTTTGGATCTTTCATAGGCCTACAGTACGTTACTGTCAAATCTGTGGTTTTGTCTAACCATGACCACTAGATGGCAGTACAGACAAAATGTTCAGAAAGGGCAACAGGATAGTTATGATCAAGCCAGGCTTGTTGTGTAACCATCCAGAATCTTTAAAACACACTAATTAGAAACATGAACATATAAGAGTATTTAGATTTTCATGTTTCGAATACATCAGAGTTCAAGGAGTTTAAATGACAATTTGTCAAATTTTGTGAAATGTTGAAATGTTATGACACCTACTGTTGCCATTTAAACTGTGGTTGGTCTGGTGATCTGTAGGGGACAATGGACTGATTACACAGATATATAAAATAGGCCTCACTGGAGAACAATACTAATAAGTAAACAACAAAAAACAAAAACAAATACAAATTCCATACCACACAGATTCCACAAAACAACCAAGGTATGCAAAGTCAATGTATGAAACAAATGGCAGTTTGCTTGAGTAAAATACCTGACTCGGGGTGGGCAAGCCTACCTGTTGACTTTACTGATGAGCTGTACGATAAACCATTGTGCTGTGTGCTGTTGATGGACTCCAGACTGCTCATGATGGACTTTGGCTTGAATTCTTTCTTGGGCCGGCTACTAGCTGTGGTTATCCTGTCAGGATTCAACAGAGATCAACCCAGTTTAACTCAGATAAGCCAAAACAGTGCAAATATTTATTTGTTCATCGTGGTATGTGCCCTGTGACCTTCTAGATAACAGACACAGACTTTCAAAGCTTACCTGCTTTGGATTTTACTATTGAGCTCCTCAAGGATCTCTAAAGACAAGCGGTGATATTCCAGAGCTGCCTCAACCAAGGCTGATAACTGGCTCACCTGTTCCACCTGTAAACATCAATAATGGACAAACATCAACAACAAGAATCAGGCTAACCAGTACTACAAGGGCCATCAACGACAAATAATGTAATTCTACATATCACCCACTACTCCATCTATTAAATCTGGTGGATTTCTTTGAAATGCGTCACTCTTTCATGTCTTAGGCGTGTGACTCATTCTGTGTTGGCTATCTTCCAGAGCAGAGCCGCCTCTGTTTGCTCTCAGGCTGATGAATCACCCGAGCCCCACTCTACCAGCCCCAAGTATGGCTATCGAGGTATTAGTGTCATGACACCAACGGACATCAATAAGATAGCATCTTTGAGGAGTCTAGTCTATTTTTTCTCAAGGTGCATCAATGATCAGAACTTATGAAGATACAAGAATGGCTTGTCAACCTCTTGTGAGAGCTGAATAAAATTTTGGTATCATACAGTTGAAGAGAAATTATGAAAACATCACAAGTAGTGAAATCTTTATCAGCGACACCCTTTTCCTGTATACTGTAAAGTTATGTTCAGACTGCAGGCATATTAAGATTTGTTTCTCAAATCGCATCTTTCTAGACGACTGCCCACACTGTTCATTTTTGTGAATGAATCTGATTTGAGTGTCCCATGAGTGGGTTGCTGTGGTAACAAAGTAGGCTTCAGTAGTTTGAAATCCTATTGAAGCGGCCGAAGCGTTCACAGACTGTTAGGCAGAAATCTGACTTTAACTGTATCTCAAACCACCTCCAAAATGTAGTTTGAATCAGATTTAGAAAAAATCATGGTCAAAAATTCACGGTCTGTGTTTTTTTTTTTTTTTTTTTTGCTGTTCAGATTATCAAAACCAACCTACATACCATCTGGACATGCTCAAAATCAGATTTAGGCTGCAGCCTGAACATACCCAGTGTGTAATTGGCTCATTCATTCCCTCACTCTCCACCTCAAGCAGGTGTGTGGTGAGCGTTCTGGCGCATGGGAGCCCTGTATCACCCAGGTGGGTTAGAAAGGTTCCCCCTTCACTGTTAAGCACTTTGGGTGCCTTGATAAAGCGCTGTATAAATGCACATTGTTGTTGTTGTTATTGTTGTTGTTGAAGTGTCAGATTTTTTCCATGCTGGTAACTCTTCCATAACTGGGATCTTGAGTGAAAGCTACCACTGAAGCCAGTCAGGACTGAGGTTGCTGAACTCACGTCATTCTCCAGGAAGTTGAACATGCTCCTCTCAGCCAGCTCTTTGGACTCCTCGAACTTTTCCACTGCCTGCCTGACCTCCTCATCAGGGATTTTGCCCTGCCTCTTCTTCTTGTAGTCAAAGTCTAACCGTCGGCCCTCCAGCTTCTTCAGATGATGCTGTGGAGAAAGCAGGACTGGGGTTAGATAAGACAGTGCCATGTGGTAAGAGACAAAAGTAGGGACATAGATGCAGAAAGATCTCTAACAGACAACAATTGGGCCTCTGTTTGAAGCCGTGAAGGTATTGCATGGCGATGGCCATTGGCCATTATTGATACTCTTCGACATTACAATGGAAACATGCGTTCTTACAATACCAACATTAGGTGTAATCAATGTTCTTAAATCTAAACAAAGAAAAGATGGGAGGGAAAATATTAATATGTTGTCTCTTTAGAAATCCTATATCTTTAGAAGGTTTCAGGCGTTAACTCTGTGACCTGTGCTAATACAAGAATATGTGTGTTTTAGTTCATGTATGCCCGGCGGAAACTTTCCAACAGATCATATGATGTGAAAGAATGCCTTAGTAAAGGGAACACAGCGAAGAACAGATTGTTATGAAAATAGAACACAACACAGAATGTTCTTTTCGTCCACTCTTCACAACAAGCTAGACAGGAACCAAGTGACACTTCACACCTTCCCATATTTGACCCTGCAAGGCGAAACCAGTCGCTTTGGTAAAATTTACAAAATTAAATTATTGTGCTCAATTGAACGGTCATTAACTAAGCTTTCCAACGATATGTGTATCGAGGGTATTGCAAAAAGTATCGCTAAGATAACCGCATCCAAAGTTGGCATGGTTCTCCTTTCACGATACGCCAGGAGACAATCACAAATTGTCACGTGCGATAGTGTGAGGACACATCTATTATTAGCCTTACGGTAGCGCGACTTTGAAGCGGATGACTGACTATGTCCAGTTTCATCAACCGAGTGAGTGTCCTTTTCTGCCCCCTAGTTAATACCTGGGACGGTCATAAGGTGTCACTATAGAATATAATTAATGTATTTCGGGGTAAGTAAGGGGAGAGGAAGGAAGTGGTTCTGTGTACACAGATTGTCTATAGGCCTACTTTTAAAATGCGCTACGTCAATGGAAAACTTCTCCTGGTCCGTAAAATGATGCCAGGATATTTCTAAAAGTTCGTGCTTTTGACCGTTCGTGCCCTAAAAGGCAAGTCTTTCACATTCATATTCGGTTACATCTGCCAAGAACGATAGAGAGCTGACACATTGAGTAACGAGTAAATAAATGAGTCAATTTTAGCTCTACGGTAAAACCTTATAGCGGCGTGGACAAAGGGAATGACTGCTAATGTGTTGAATCTTCACCTTAATAAAGTCAGGGTTTAACAGTCAAAACGTATGTTTATCCGTGAAATTTGTTCACAATATGAAAGTGTAGACTGTATACTGTTAAATTATGCGAAAACGTGAAATTCGACATTTTAACTCATACGTTTGTTTATCGTGGATTTTCTCAAAATAGCACTGTGCGCAAAACGACTGGTTTCGCCTTGCAGGGTCACATATGAAGGTTCTGTGCAAGACCAGATCGGACTGGTTTGAGCATTGCAAGACGTTGAAGATGGCTAAGGCCGAAACGCATCCGTCTGTGACTGCTTTCAGTTAATTAAATTCACAATATACACAGCTTGAGAGTCATTCCTTTTTACACACCCAAAACCTACATATGAATTGTTTTGGAGTTGAGCGCACACACTTTTCCCGCTTGAGCATTGTGAAACACCCAAAACCAAATGTAAGCATAATTATAATGATTGTATCCACATTAATATAATGAAATGTACTGAACTTGCTGTATAATTGAGTGATCATCCTGACTGTACTTTGGATTTGGTTGCAGGAACTTAGATTAGTTAGGTCCCCGATGCTGTGAATAAAATTCTCTGCATCAGTTTTCATTTAGAACATGGTCTGCTTGTTTTATTTAAAGACCATTAGTAATAATTATGAGTTTTATGAAAATGTCTAACACAGGTGAATAATATAAATAAACTGCTCAGACCTACACTTCTTCTACAAATGAAGGGTTCAGATGCAAAAGCCTCTAAATGCCACCTATGTCAAAAATGAGATAAAGATGGTGAGGGGATGCTCTCCACACATAGTATACGCTAATCAAATAATTTAACTTCTAAACCCACTAAATACCACTCTCTTCCTGGTCTGAAATATCGATTTATAGGCAAAAACCTATAGGAGCCTGAATTTAAATGCTCATTTAAAAGAAAAGTGGTCAGACGGATTTAGAGGGTTTTGCATCTGAACTCTCCAACTGGTGCAGACATGAGGTAAGATAAACTTTTTTTCCCAGCAAGTTGATGTCTATCTAGACATTTTGTGTGTGTGTGTGATTTTGCTAGGAGCAGTGGTTTAATGGCCACTACAAAATTCTTTTGATATTCTAAATAAAGCTACTGAAACAGAAACAATAGAAATGTTCCAAGGACATTTTCAGAATAAGAAAAGGTTACCTTGGCACGTTCACAGGAACATAACTTTGAGGTAAACAGTCATGAGTTCAGCTCACCCCAATCTCTTTCAGGTCTTTGTCCTGCAGTGTCTGTAATGGGTCAATGAAATTCTGCTTCACGTTGATGTCCAAGGAGTCCTTCACCTCAGCCATCTGTTTCATTGCCTCACCTATGTCCAGCAACGCATAGCCTGCAGGGAGAGAGAGGGACAGAGAGAGAGGGAGGGAGAGACAAACAGACAGAGAAAGAGAGAGGGAGAGTGGGGGAGGGAGGAAAGGATAGAGGGAGAGGCAGAGGGAAGGAGGGACAGGCAGAGAGAGGAGAGAAACACTCAGTTCCACAACAGTTTTCACAGCCCATCTCCCTGCTGAGATAGTCAGACCCAACGTGAGGTCAGCTCAGCACTGAGGGTCACCCTGGCCAATGGCAGCTCAGGTGAGGCATATCAGTGACCATGTGACACATTACAGTAATGCAATTCTGAAATCCACTTGGATTATACATATACAGTATATATAGTCAATGCTCTAGTTTTCTGTGACTTAAATGTTCTGGATTCAAAGGTTTCACACATGAGGAGTGTGTGGGATAGGGAAGTGTTAGTGTGTGTGTGTGTGTGTGTGTGTGAGTGTGGTTAAAACCATTCCAGCAGACACTGATTCTCTGCCCAGTGCGTGCTCTGCTGTGATTTTCAGCGCCGTGTGACACGGTGCGGACATGTGGAGGATGAAACCGTACCGAACGCCGACTCCTCCCCCAACTCGCGGCCGTATCTCAGCATGCAGTCCCCCAACAGCCCCTCTGGCTGCGGGTAGCCTGTGGTCTTCACCTGCCCCCGGATCTTCGACACGGTGTTGAGCATGCCAAGCTTGGCCCTGGAAGCTGAGAGCACACACGGCACAAAGTCAAGCCCATTATCTTCCACCCTGGATGCACTGCTGTCAGCTTGGCTCTCTCTCAAACCGGCATTCTACAGAGCATCAGGCTCAACTATGGCCGGGTGGAGGGATGATTATGCACGGCAATATGAGGCATGTTTCCTTTTCTCATTCTAACACAAGAGCGTTAAATCAGTCAACTTGTCTTTACAATTATAAACCAATTTCACTGCCGCTCGGCTGAGCATCATACCTGGGTTGGGTTGGAGGTATTCTGTGGTTTTGGACAACAGCTCAAAAACGGATTTGTTCGTGACGTCAATTTTCTATATTTATATATTAAAAAGAAAAAAGATAAAAAAAGAGGACAATAAGGCAAAGGCAAGGTGAAAAAAAGTCATGAATGAATCACACTTGTCTATTTTTACATCTCTGACACACTTTCCTTCCACGCCTCTCCAACAAAAGTGGGCAATGGCGGACAATGAGGTCAGTGTAAGACACGGCTGCCCTTGAGTAGACATGAGTGGCTCAAATTACTGATGGTGGGGGGGGTGGGGGTGGGGGGATGCATTAGGACTGCTCACCCTCTCCATCTCCATGAAGTCCTCATCCAGCTTCGTTCCCTCTGCACCACTTATCTTCTCACTTAAAAGCTGCAGACAGAGACAGAGACGCACACAAGGACAAACAATAAGATATAATTGGAGAGGAGAAAACAATAAGGTACATAGGTAGGCATGTCTGAGGAAAGACACAGCGAGTTTGTGTATGACAAAATGGGAGCGATGCCGTGAAATAATCCAGAAAAGTGAATTGAGAGCTAGATAGAGGAAGAGATACAGATAGGGAAAGGGTGTGGGTGTGTGTATGTGTGTGTGTCCACTGCAGGAGAGAAGGATTAGGTTCCAGGGCTGCATGGGTGCTAATGGAGGGATGTCACTGGTGTGTGTGTGTGTGTGTGTGTGTGTGTGTGTGTGTGAATTAGCTAAACCTTGTTAGCTGGTTACCAGCAACAAGGACAAGTTCTGTAATCACTGCGTGTGTGTGTGTGTGTGTGCACTATTATTCACTCTCCTGCTCAAACAAAATGTGTGCGTTCCAATTAGTATGAAAATAAACACACAGGCGAATAAACACATACAGGCGAATTCTCTCTACTCGTAGCTAAGTAGCCTGACCATACGCACAGTGTGTATGGCCAGACACCTGTGTGTGTGTGTGTGTGCGTGCGTGTGCTGTGCGTGTGTGAGAGCCACTGCAGGGGGGAAGCAGTGTGAGGGTTTAGTTTCCAGGACTGCATGCATGGGTGCTGATGGAGGTGGATCTCACAGGTGTGTCCTGCTGCCTCCAGCCTCCCCATCACCACCATAGACATATGACTCATATAGATCAGTGATAGCCACTCCTATAGCGTCCCTGAGGACACCTGCCACTGCCTGAAAACACAACACTAACCACCAGCCACCCGTTAGTGGTACACCCAGAGCACATGCCACCACAAGACAAAATCCTAACGGATGATTCTTTCAGACAGAACAAGAAAGAAAGTCTGTTTGTGCTCTCTCACTCTTACTCACACACTCGCTCAATCACGGCTTCTTACACAGGCAGGCCCAACGAGCGTTTGACACAGAGACCGTAACTCATTACATTACATTACATTTGGCTGACGCTTTTTTAACCAAAGCGACTAACAACATGGTAAACAGTAAGTTTTAGAACAATTCTCACAATTTTAGGACAGTTTAAAAAAAAAAAAAAAAAACTCAGAGGCCTGCGGAGCTAAGCTGATTAAAATACTGTGCATAACTGACCCAACCAGGCTAGACTCTGGGGCCAAACCCACACAATGATGAAGCACAGCTGAGATGGGGCCACGGCTCCCTCACATATGAACTCCGTGGTCCCACAACTTCAGATTTACAGGCTGGAGAAGCACAAAGGCTTACAGTCGTCAGCTAGAAACATCCAGAACAATCAGAAAACTTAAAAGCGCAAGTCCATCAGTCAGTGAGCCAAAGGCTTTATTTACATCTTTACAGAGAAAACCAAACAATGTTGCATACGGTCATCCATGTGATCAAACAGTGCTTTATCAGAGAGGAGAGTTACAGGGTCATTCCACGTCAATTCAACCAGGGCCCACGCACTTAGGTCTCAAAACATTCTGAAAAAATTACCAGGTGTACCTATGTTACCCAGGAGACACTGTAAAATTACTTTTATTTAAGATCAATACTTTACAGCCAGTTTTACGGGGGGAGGAGGTGTCGATTTTGTTCGGCCTCTTTTTTTTGTCAAAGTTCACAAGCCCATAGCGCAAGAACTAAACCATGTAGAGTAACCTGTGGTAACTCTATACAAAACATATTGATCTCAATGGTACATTTTGTCCATGTTCAGGGTGGAAAGTAAAAAAGAAAGATTTGCATAAGACAAATAGGTGTTGTGAGAGTTTTTCTACTTATCTCAGTAAGGAAAATAAATCAAGAGCCTATGTTGAGTACAAATATGCCTTCTGAAGGCCTAAACAGACCCCAGCCAAAAACTCCAATAAAATTTTGATCAACTTTGAGGGACAGCTATGACTATGCAGGATCATCTAGACCAAACGTGACGATTTTGCTCCATACTATTCCTATTTATGAACCAGCATGCACAAATTGAGCCTCCTACATGGTTTAGTTCTTGTGTTTAGGGCTTGTGAACTTTAACAAAAAAAAGAGGCTGAACAAAATCAACACCCCCCTCCCCCTATAAAACTGCCTGTATCTTGGAAAGTATTGATCTTAAACGTAATTTTACAGCGTGTCTCCTGGGTAACATAGGTACACCTGGTAATTTTTTCAGAACAGCTGTTGAAACGCCAACTTGTTAACGTTACATCATTGCAACTGTGGGTGTTAACTCTGTTTTCTTTATACATCTGAGAAGTCTCTTTTTAAACCCAAAAACTATACATGTGCCTCAAGGGGGTTGTCTTTGTGATATTTTTTGGCATAAAAATCTAGCCTAAACTGTACTAAAAAATAAAATATCACAATCAAAACCTTTTTTATGTAAATGACTTGTACTGTGTGTCCTGGAGAAGACAGCTGGAGATATAAACCCACTATGAGAGTGGATTGAGCAAAGTAAAATAAAAAAAAGAAAAGAAAGAAGAAAGAAATTTTGCCTTCATACTTCTACCTTTCTACCTTTGGGCAGCCGTGGCCTACTGGTTAGCGCTTCGGACTTGTGACCGGAGGGTTGCCGGTTCGAACCTCGACCAGTAGAAAGCGGCTGAAGTGCCCTTGAGCAAGGCACCTAACCCCTCACTGCTCCCCGAGCGCCGCTGTTGTTGCAGGCAGCTCACTGCGCCGGGATTAGTGTGTGCTTCACCTCACTGTGTGTTCACTGTGTGCTGAGTGTGTTTCACTAATTCACAGATTGGGATAAATGCAGAGACCAAATTTCCCTCAAGGGATCAAAAGAGTATATATACTTACTTATACTTAAAACCTTGATAACCGGGGTAATATAATACTACGATTCATGAGAACCGTCAGAATCCTCTGTATTGTCTACAAGGCCACTTTACGGAGGCCATACTGTTACAATAGTCTTCAACCAACAGCACAGTGCCAGGGAGCGCTTCCAGGTCCCTACTTAAACAGTACCGACTACAGGTGAAGAGGGGCTGTGGACAACTGCACGTCCATGACCTCTTCCTACCGCTGGGATTCAAAATGCAGAGAGAAACAGAAGCCCTCTGCATGAGAGGCACATCTAATGGGATCTATCTACCAACACACACACACACACACACACACGTCAAGCCAGTGAATGCAGCAGGGGAGCCATGAGTGCAGAAGAACATCAGTGTTGCCTGACAGACAGACTAAAGTGTGAGAGAAATGGCTTCCTGCTACTTGCAGGAAATTGCTACCCTACTAGCAGTCGTGACGGTGCTGGTTCTCGCATGAACTCTACTCCAGGCACTGTGTTCCGCCTTTAGATTGGCACAGACATAGTTTACAGTGCCATGAGACGAAAAATGAATGAGAAAAAAGTCATTGAAGACACCACTGTTGTAGGAGGCACAGACATTAGCCAGGAAGTTGTGTCATAATGGCTTGCAAAGTAAAAGTAAGGAATTGAAAGTAGACTCTGCAGTCACGATGTCAGGCAAGACTCACACGCAGGTTTCCAAGGCCATTAGCCCCTCTGAGATTCTGAGAAAAAGGAACCCAGAACGGAGGTCAAATCGGAGAGGCGAATCGGTGATGTGACGGCAGCACTGCATCAATTACACAGGAAACTCTCAAAGAACAAATCCCCCAACCCACTAAACCACCTGGCAATTAGTGAGGACAGAAAACAGCAGGAGGCTTGGTCGACAAATAAATAAATATATAAATAAAGCTAAATATAGCTGGTACAGTAAGTGATAATCAATTCTGCCGGATACTAAAAGGTAGGTCCAATTAGTAGTCAGACAAGACAGGAAGGAGCATTCTGGTACATGTAAATTTGATGTGACTGCATTTCCAATCAGGCAGTAAGAGCACAGACACCATGATCCATGTATCTGTTCATGATCGTGATTTCTGATTGGTCCAGGTCCAGACGGGTGGAGTGACTGTGACAAAAAAATAAATAATTCAGTGGAAATGCATGGATTCAGTTGCTTCCGTAGCAGCAACTGGAATCCATGCATTTTCACGGAATTATTTTTGGAATCTGATCCCTTATCATACCTGTTCGTTCGTACTCGTCGCTCGACTTATCGTGACTAAATTCAAGATGGCGTCGAACGGTAAAATTCCTTAAGGTACTGTCTGTATAAATCGTCTTGTAAATAAACTACCAGTGCTTTTTCAAAGTTTTCTATGTCTCGTTTTAAATGTCAAGGCCCTCGGAAGTCTACCAATGAAGTATGGAGCTACTTTGAGCCTCGTAAATGGTGTAAAACAGTGATTTATTTGCATGGCTAGGGCGATGCCCGAGGCACCACAACGAAACACTGTGTTGGTAGCATTGGCTAACTAGCGCCAGATTTCTGAGTGCAGGGGACAAGCCGAGGTGAGCTATGAGACATACATTCACACTCGGTATCATGTTTCAACACACTTTAGGTCAAAATCACACCGGAATTATCCTTTAAGTGGTCCTTGGTCTGAAAAAGTATGAGAAACACTGTGTTAGCCTGTAGCTAAAGAGAAGGTATCGCAGGCAGAACTACCTGAATAAGCAGAGCGTGCTGCAGTGGCCCTTTCCTCCCACTCATCTTCACCAACGCAAATGGCAGCACCACAAACTACACTACACCCTACAGCAAACTCTGTGTGAAAATGTGTCTCCTCTGATGTGTGCTTAAAAACACATTTCAATGTGAGACCATGCTTTTGTCTTGAGCAATTGCCAGAGCTTAACCCTTGATCTCGATTTCCCAGACCTGAGGAGGTGTACTTTCCGTGCTGGGGATGTTCCTGATGTCATTCCATGTTATTGTTGACCTTTGTCAATGCCCTCCATTTCCTGCATAATTAGATTTTTCTTCTCTCTGATGCAATATTGTGAAGGATATAATGACTGTCTACTCTTCAGAGTGCAATAGGACTGTGTTTCAGTGACCTAGCCATCAACAGTCTACTTGTACAGCTTCCGTTTAACCTGCAATTTCACAAGAAAAGAAGAGCATAGCTACAATAATTGGAGCAGGAAATGAATTTTCACACAGAAAAGAGAGAAAAAGAAACACAAAACCATGAAGCCTAAAAGTTTGAGTCAAGGGAGCTTGTTGAACAAAATAAAAAGATGACCTTTTGGTAAGAAAAGTAACTGAGGGAGCGGAAACTAGGCTATTGAAACTAACATTTGACATTTCTTTATATATAACGGTATTTGCTTTGTCGAAAATAAGTCCCTTCTATAAGCCCCAACCTCTGTGGATAGGTTTTTGCCAAGGACAAACCGTCCTCTAGGCTACGTCCTTCGAAAAAAAGAATCCTTTTAGCATAGCCTACATGACAGAGATGCAACAAATCTTTCTATCACAGGGTTGTTGCAATGCTTACACTGAATCACCAGCACTACAATAAATACCCTTACTGGAAAGATGATGGAATTAAAAAAACATCCAGTCCATAGCCTATTCTCCACAGGAATTTGTCATATTTATCACTTGACATAAATAGCCTGACACAGAATCTAGACAGCAAACAGAGACATATTGTAAAGGCAGCATGCCAGACTCCAAGCAATGCAGAAGCTCATCAGAGTTTGCCTGTGGCACACACAAATCTGTGATCTGAAATCTCTACTCCATCCCTGTAGTATCAGTTTTCAGGCACTGAACGCAAAACCGACCAACTAGGTCAGAATAAATTTAGCCCACATAGAGACAGAGAGAAAGTGTGTGTGTGAGAGAGAGAGAGAGAAAGAAAGAGAGAGAGAGAGAGAGAGAGAGAGAGAGAGAGAGAGAGAGAGAGAGAGAGAGAGAGAGAGAGGGTGATCCTAATATGGAGATATTCCTTGAGAAGCATGAGGACAAGAAAGACACGGACAGGAGGACTCTGCTGACTGTCTAAGAACACGGTGCTCAGAGAACAGTCAGGGAGCCAAAGAAAAGCTGATTACCTCCATCATAAGTGGTTTCAGTCTAGAGCAAATGGAAGGTATTGGCCTCTGCTAGGCACGGTCCCGGATCTACACATAGGAGACCATGGCCTGTTGGTGATGGGGGGGGGGGGGGGGTTGGTGCTTGGCACGGTCTAGCAACGAGGACTGCCATCTCGAGAGCAGCACAGCTGCGCTCCCTGCAATCTCTGGCCGCTGCTTAAGTCCAGGAACTCATTTACAGCTGTCCACAGACACACAGAAACAGTGAGACCCTCCATGGTCACTGTGGCCTATCGTCTCCTGCCATCTTCCTCCTCAAGAGGCTATAACACCAGGGCCAAAGACCGCTATTAGGCCTCCTCATCTTGGCAAATTGCTCACACAGAAGAGGAAAAAGAAGACACAAGAACACGAAGAAGATGACATTCAGAGGTCTTGTAAAGCTGAGAACTGAGGCCCAGACAATGCAGGTGCCCCTGGGTTGAGTTACGACCACGACAATCAGACTCCATGTTCTTTCCTCAAAACAGCTTCCTGCATGTGAACAATGTGTTAGAGGGGCCTGGCAGGTTATGAAAGAGGTACTTTGTAGCAGAAGAAACACCAACCCTTTCCTCCCCTGAGAGCTCAGACAATACAGAAAAGCAATAAAAGAGACACATCCCTCTCACGAAACATGCACCGTTCCTTCTTCTTCAGGACAAGCACAGATGTGTGTGTAGTACTGTACTCGGTCAGAACTTAGACGGTTCAATGTCTCAGGCAGCTGGTTTCATCACTAATTGGCTCATCCGACTGATATAAGAGACTGGAGAGAACTGCAAAAACCTGTGGACTTTGATGAAGTCTTTTTTGCTGCACTATACTGCATTATTGTTCATTACTGCATAAAAATAAATATAAATATAAATATAAGGAACACCCACATCTGTGTGATCCAATGACTCCTCCCTTTCTTTACATGATCAGTCCTCTCCTGTGAAGCACCGCATCGGTAATCAGAAGTGCGGTGGAATTACCTTTTTTACTTGATAACAAAATCCAAACGTTTGGATTACAAAGATGGTTGGTAGGCTAAATCAGTGAGAAAAATATGAATTCAATAAATTAATAACACAAAACATATCATACAATTTAACTGTTGGCCAAACACAACAATCAGAAGCCTACTACTGTGTATGACGTTACATTACATTACATTTAGCAGACCCTTTTTTACCAAAGCGACTTACATATGTCAGCTATATTACAAGGGATTAGATTGTCCACGGAGCAACTTGGGGTGCCTTGCTCAAGGGCACAACGGTGGAAGCCAGGAATTGAACCGACAACTTTCAGGCTACTGCACGCCAGACCAGCTCCTTAACCACTACACTACCACCGCCCCGACAATGCAGCAATCAATGTTAGTCATTTCATTTATCATTTTTACTCTACTCTTATTAGGATAATTCTGGAATTCCCTGAAAGAGCTTTTGGTTGACGTTCCGTGTTGGACTTAAACTCCCATTCAGCATGCACTTGTTTCTTCCCAGGCTGCCCCTCAAATTACCTAACTAAACCCCTTCCCAGCACAGTGAGTGAGTCAGCAGCCACTACTCATACTCCCACTTACACAAACCAGCAGAAGGAAACGCCATCAGTGCACTGCAATGAGTTCCGGGCACCCTGAGAGCAGGCAAGAGCCTTTAGCCCATAACAACAGCGTCGTGGTAAGGTGACAAGGAAAAGTAGACTAGGCCTAATAGTACTACAAAAGTGGCATCTATGGCCTGGAGATACCATCACTGGATGTCAGGGGAATTACATTCTTGGCTGTTTCATTGTTTCACAGACCAAAAAGGCCTAAATCGTGTAAAATTGTTGTGGTAAATGTACTAGGTGCCATGAAAGCTTAGGTTTGGTTTAATTAAAGGAGGCACAGTGGCTTACTATAAAAGTGTAAGCTCTTCAAATCTCAGGCCTGAAGGCAGAAACGAGATGGCTCTTTTTCACTTGAAATTCCGCTACTGGCTCAGACATGAAACATACTGCTTCATAACAATACATACATCATAGTGTGTTGTACACTGCTGTGCCTTTGGTAAACCACACTGACTACTGAGTCTTTTCATATGAAATGTAATCCTTCATAAAATAGCAGTCGCTCTGTACACAGAACTAGTGTGACCACATGAGACACGTGGCTTTCCTGTGCAATATCTTGCCATAGCTGTCAGGAGTGTGTGTGTGTTGTACTGTGATGTGTTAACTGTCCAGCACTGCAGCTGTCAGAAGTACGGACTTCAATCTCCCTCTCTTCTGCAACAGCTCCACTGGTCCACACGCCCACCAAACAAGCACAGGAAATGTCAATAATACCCCATGCATTGAGACAGAATGGCTTTAATTTGAGGAAACACGTACGCTTTGCACAAAGAAAGACATACAGACAGAGGAAAGGCTGAGAGGAAATCTGGACCGGACGTCACATGCAAGAGCCGAGGGAGCACAATCTCTTGGTTCTCCAGTTCAACGGCACAGGATTTCAAAACAATCCGAGGCAAAGATATCAACAGGTCACGTCTTGAGAAATTTCATGACTTTGGAATGAAAACAAACTCGATCTGAGGAGCATCGTAACAAAACAAGTGTGTGGTCTGAACTGTTAGAGCTAGTGGCAAACAAAGTAGCACTGGAGAAGACAATTGAGACTGAGGTCGGGGCCTACCCCTGGGAAGTCTCCCTGGCCTCCTGTTGGATGTGGGGCTGGGCCTGGGCGTCCGTGGCCGATAAGAGCTTGTGTATTATCCCACCCCGCCCCTGCTTGGGGAAATGGAGCACACATTTCTGCACAGCTTCCTGAGAGACCCTCTCCCACCACACAGCTGCTGCGGCAAGCATCCTGCCGCCAGCGGCTCCCCGCCACACTGGCCTGTTCACAGGGACGAGCCTCAGCTGGGCTGGGCTCAGGGTTGGGACAACGACCGCCCTCCACCCCGCCCAACTCAAGTCCCGTTCTGCACCATGGATGTCTCTGTGAGGCTCGAAATACCCTGGAGTCCTTAGCAGTGCCATGACATTTTCCTCAGCGGTCGACAGGGCAAAATAAATACTCGGCTACTGATCGATGGCTTCTGGTTCATATTTGTCCGTTAGGACAGAGATTGGTGGTGCTCGGTTTCAAAAACAACCGAGTGGCCCTTTGAACAACAGGAGCAGGCTTGAAGATGCATTAAACCACCACCAGCTGATTTGTTTTTATTGCATGGATTGGACCCAGACATTTCCCCTGAAGCATTAAATCTGCCTTGCAGGAGACAGACAATGTCTATGTCTACCCCTTCTGAAACCAACACTATGCAGCGGCTGCACAAGGAGTTAGCATTCCATGCATTTCGGTCACAAATAAACTAAATACCAGAGTCCAATACTTGGAGTGAGAGTGAGGAGTAAAGTCATTACGTCTGACGGGAGTGAGCGAGAACACTCCGTTAAGAGGGTAATAAACACGGATGGCTCTGTTAAGAGTGAGGTTCTTCTGAGGGGAACAGGTCCTTTGCATCAATTTGGCAGAATCAATACGGAGCGAGCCAGATGACTGTCTGAAGAGCTGCGTAAATAAGGCCTCTGGCATGCAGCTCAGCCCTCTGTTTAGACACAAAGCTGTATCTCCTCTCAGTGAGAGGATTTAGCAGGGCTGTACATTAACTTTTTTTGTTCATAGCACTGGTTCTACTGAGGTTGATAGTTTTCTAGCACAATCCACAAAATCTCTAGAAACAGTATGTCGTCACAAACACCTCATCTCATTTTAAATGAGGGGTTATTGGTGCTAAGATGGTAAATCATACATAGCACAGACTGATTTTTTGTAGCTACATAGATGTAGCACTGCCCACCCATTTAGCCTTACCCACATGGAGCCCACAGGGGAAGGAAGGGGAGCTGTCGGTGTTGCGTTGATGAACACAAGCCATTCAAGCCTGCACTGCACTACACAGAGTGAGCAAGTCATAAGACCAAGGAGCTTTAGCGGTGACAGCCATGTCGACCCCTTTCAAACACTGCTGCTGAACTGCAAAGCGTAACACACACACCCACAAAGGTAGGCTACAGGATGTTAACAAGCAGCCGGAGGTCTGCAGAGGGGTTAGAGATAACGTGAATGAAGGGTTTTCAACAATTTCCCACAGTATATTTACATGCTAGTGAAGGGATTGACAGATGGGCATGCTGCAACAGCAACCCCGTCTGGTGTTTTCTCCATCAAAAGCACCAAAAACATGGAGGGAAACAGCCGAGTTAGCCTACATAGAGTCATTATTGTTCATTAACAGCAGTCAGGCTCCTGGGAGTAGTTGGTGCTTCGGTGTGGTGACAAATCTCAGGCAGAAAGCATGCGACTGCTGAAATGTTTATGAGCTGTGTGACCGCGCCTTATGAACCCCTTATGAATCCTTAGCACATCATCATCCATATTTCATACAGCTACTTTCTATAGCTCAGTTCCATCCTCATGAAATGGCAAATCTCTTCAAATCCTCTTCAACTTCCTGCCCTCCATTACTATAGCATCCATAGCCACAGAGAAGCTGGAAGCTCATATTATTTCTACTGATTGTTACTTGGTTAAACTAAAGGGGGCTTAATGAATAGTTTGTGAACAGGAAACATGACAACAGCAGTAATTTACGGAAATTAAAGTAAACTTCAGATCACAATGGAGAAAGAATGGGATTACTCTGCATTATTAATGACACTGTGGAATCTGAGATTATTCCGAGGTCTATTCTAAAATAACATGAGCCAAATCCCTCCGCTGGGCAGTGAATCATCATGTGATTTTTCCCAGAGCTGCATTCCCATGGTGCACCACACCTCTGTGCAGGGGCCCTGCTGAAGGCGTCCTCCTCCAAGAACAAAATCATCCATAACCTCTGACAGGAAACACCAGCAACAGTTTCACAAACCATAACAAGCTTCCTAAGAAGGTAGAGACAAGCCAAGTCATTGCACTTGGCTGTAGTAAACTCAACATTTAAAACTAATTCAGTCTTTTCAAGCATGATTTTGGTTGTGGTAGACCATGATAAATGGTCGCCAATTCTGTACAGACTATGAAAGGAAGCTTTCAGATATCCCAGATCTGTGTGATTTCTGAGTGATCACTGGTAGTATGGTGTTTTAATGCACTGAAGGTCAGAGGCTAAGAAAAGTGTTTTGTTAACAAAGTTGTGTCAAGTTAACATTTGTCTAGGTGAACTAAAGAAAGGAGTGCAAAATATTCAAGTGAGAACTCAGGGAGGAATTTAAACTAAAATGTAACTGCCACATTGTGTTGACACCAAAACAGTCATCATTCACAGCCTACACGCTCTCGGTGACAACTATGTAAACCTTGTTGAAAGTTTTGAACTTTGTACTGTCAACAGAACTGAAACACTAACATGAAACTGGCCCATGGGATTGCTAAACTAATTATCCATGTGTCCTGATAGGCCTATGTGGAGTTGTGCATGCAGAGCCACAATACTTTGACACTGTGTGGTGATGTGGCAGGTGAGTAATCAATCATGGGAGGTGTGACCGATGCACGTGACATTGGCGATGACGTGAGGGCTCCGGCTAATAACAAACCATCACCACAGGCTTCCAGATCTCTGTGTTTATTCAGCTGTGGCCGTCCAAGAGTCACTCCCTGTCCATCCTCCATTGAAAAACAATGGAAATTATGCTCAATCACAACTCACCTTACCTCACAGCAAATGATTGTTTAGTGCAGTGTTTCTTAACTGGTGGGTCGGGACCCAAAAGTGGGTGACAGAACCGTTCCGGGTGGGTCGCGGAGCTTGTGGTTAAAAAATCAATTTAAAAAAATAAATCGCCCATTTAAAATGCTAACTCTAATCCAATATTGGACTTTTATTTTGATAGACTTTATTTGTATGCCAGTCATTGCCATGGACATAGACAATGTTTATGTGACAGGTCATGTTAGACATAATTTTAGCGGTAAAGCAGCTATGGCCCTGAATATTTGAAGTAGGATATGGTTTCACTTAAATTGAGACAAAATGGGACAAAAACCTCAGTGTGCAGTGTTCACTGAATTGCTGGCACGAGAGAAAGTGCCACATGGAAACAAAGCACCCGTGACAAAGACAAACCTGTAGAGTTCTTTGAAAGGTGACATCAGGAGTTGAAGACTTCACAAATGTAATGCCAAACATCAGCATGTTCCAAACAAGTAGGCCTACATGCAGGCACTACACGTGTCTTACCATGTAGCTCACCATATCCGTTAGTTTGATCGCTAAAAAAAAACATACTCTTATAAAACACTGATAGATAGATGACATCTTGTACTAGGCTACAATTGTCAGAATAGAAAAATACCTGCAATGTTGTTTTTCTCAAATTGGAAGGACTATCAGATAAGACATTTTTCAAACTAATATGTTTGTGTGTGGAACACACATGGCAAAATAGCTTTGATAGAAAAACATGTTTACAGTAGCCTACAGTAAAAATTTTAAATTGTTGAACTCTGCTAGATACTTCAGGTGATACACAACAGGGATCAGATTTTCTTCCTAGTGGCCCTTAGGGCCTGAACATCTGAAACTGGCCCCTGGTACTGTACATTTCTACTGGCCCCAAAGTCATTTTTACATAACACTGCTATTTTTCTACATTGTATTTTACCCCCTCTTTCTGAAAGTAGCTTCACATACTTAACTTCAACAAGTTAGCATCAAATGTAAACTGAAATGACTCATGATGTTGATGGGCAGAAAAACTGACACTGGTCCAACATTACCTACAAACTTGCCTATTTACTTGCCCCTGGCCTGTGGGCCAGTACTTGTGCTTAACCGTGATACACAGCAATGTAATGTGTGTACCATATCACATACCATACCATAGCACATTGTCTTCAGGATCTTCTCCAACACACATCCTCTACATACTTACAGCACACTGCCCCCACCTACCCCCACACACACACACGCACACAGTCACTGCTCCACTCCCCTCCCGCCCACACACACATCTTCACTGTCATTACTCACATACATCATACATACAGTACTCTGCTTGCAATAGTAAGTCCCTTCATCATACTTGCAGTACACTGCCCCCCCCCCTCCCTACACAGCACATTATTTCATTAGGAAGCTTCTCCAACACACATCCCCAACATACTTACAGCACACTGCCCCCCCTCATACACAGCACATTGTCTCATGAGGAAGCTTCTCCTACACACATATTGCACACTGCCCTCTCCCCACATACACAGCACGCTATCCCATCTCCCCTGTCATCCCCCCAACACACACAACAAGACCCCTGGCAGTTGGGTTAGCCCCTTGAGCCGTGGATCTGCCCAAAGTTTCTGCCTTGGTAAGGCCATCCTTAAAAATATTTTTGTTTGCAGTAACAGCCAAAAAAAAATAAAAATGGGTCGGTAGGTAGGTCAATATTTTTTTTTTTCAAGATTCAAAGTAAAAAAAAAAGTACAATTTTGGTCATGGTGATTACGTAGGAATGAATTTACACAAATGTGCATATCGTGACGTAACTGACTGGGTCTTCAACCCGTGCCTTCAGGCGCACCATTGCAAACCTCATTCTGATGCAGGTTATATAGACCAGCCTTTCTCAAACTTCTTTGACCTGAGGCCCGGTCATGGCAGACTTTTGGGTCATAGGGCTCATCTACATGTACCCAGAAAGAAGGCTACAATAGCTCTTGGCCACGTTATATTGAAATTTGACTATACAATACTCAATGCTATACAGTGTATTATACAGTCTCTGCTCTGTTTCTAAGGAAGTTCCAAAAAACAACGTCGTTCTATTAAGTTTCGTTAAATAAATAAATAGCCTTCCAACAGGTTGAAGCGGAGCTTTGATACCAACGTTATCGATTAGTTTCAGTTTCTCTCGCGCAGACGCGCATTGAATGAATGCTCATACCACCACTTAATTGTAGGGCTCCATGTTTAATGACATCGATAGCAGAAACGTTTGTTTTCTTTTTTCGTCGATCCGCGGTTTCTTGATCAACTGCGCAGCAAATTATCAGATGAAGCACCGGGCCTAATTTCACTCCACGACTCCGCGGACCAGCAGTCTCCATGTTGCGGACCCATATTTTCAGAAATGCTGAATAGACCACAACCAGTTTCAATACTCCGACACGGTCACCGTTAGACTAGGGGGAGAAGGGATGAGAAAAGATCTGGCCACAGTTCTTCCAGAACTTCGTGCCAAGTAAAAGCGTTGTCAGTTTGTGTGAATGAGCGTAGGCCATAGTGTGACATGCGTAAAACCAATGGTGTAGAGATGACGCCACAGGTTTTTTTTTTTTTAAGTGAGCCACGTTTGCATGTAGGCAATTTATATTCACAATACTTGGGCCTACTAAAAGAAATATTATTTTATTGCATTTGTATTGGTTGTTTATTGTAAAAAAAACAATCGGTCGGTATTAACGCAAGTTTACAACCGGCAAGTCGGTCGGACTAAAAGGGGGAAAAAAATAAATATTTGGGTCGGTTCTAAATTGACAGGGTCGGTCGGGTTACGGCAAACGAAAATATTTTTAAGGATGGCCTAAGGGAGTTTTTTTTCCCTTGTATATCAACGCAACCCAAAGCAGCAAGTCTAGGCCTACATCCTGAAAAAACACAACATGGTGGCATTTCTTAAACAATGGAGTCATTTCAACAGACAGAACAATGACACATTAGCTCTTGCATAGTATTCCCCAGCTTTAAATGTCAATTGGTGAGAGGAAAGAAAACATATTACTACAAAGTGCAAGCCAATTGTCTTTACCACAATTCTAGCATCAAGCTTTTTGGGATAAGACATTTTGTTCCTAACTTTGTAAAAACAGGAGAATCCTCCAAGCACATAAATTGCAGTGAAATGCCAGGGGTTCACATGATGGCATGTTGGGCAGGTTTCCCATTGCTGTAACTTGTTCAGACAGGCTCCCGCAGCTTAAATAGCTGTACAGCACAGTTTCAAAACTAAGTGTGAACTAAAGCATTAATTAAGGGGATAAACAACACTATCAAGGTTCAGATAATCAGCAATAATAAAGGCCACATTGCACATCCTGACAAACATCCACTGTATTTCATTCTCGAAGATAGCTTAAGATGGCCAATGTGATTATGCATCTGTCTTGGGT
The DNA here is from genome assembly GCF_018492685.1 of Alosa sapidissima. Lineage (NCBI taxonomy): Eukaryota > Metazoa > Chordata > Actinopteri > Clupeiformes > Clupeidae > Alosa > Alosa sapidissima. The sequence continues at coordinate 17,869,020 of NC_055970.1, read as the reverse complement.
GTAACATTCTAAGCTTACCAGTATTCACTTGGCAATGCAATTAAGGTCGTAGTTCTATACATTAAATTCACAGTTTACCTGCCAACGACACTCCCAATCTGCACTTATTCTATATCTGATCATTGAAACATCACTTCTGTGTTCAACACACTGTCACTAACGTTATTTGTTAGGGGCTCATATCTTCGAATGTGCCAATCAAGTTACAGAGTGAATAAAGCTAGGTCTATAACGTTATATTTAATCTAAGTTTGAAACACTTGGTGCTTAGACAAAATGCTGATATGTGCTGATATTAGCTGGTTAACTTTTCACTGAAGATCGAATGTATTCTTTGCTTTCACGACACAATGTTTACTTTTTAGCAACCTAGTGTCATCAACATCCCCCTAACGGATTATCAACACTAAAATGCAGTCATTGTAACGTTAACGTGGGTAGTCTCTCGTAGACCTGCTGTTACTGCTCCATCTGAGCGTCTCTCGCACTAACATTAACGTTTTCATAGTGCACTTGTTACCAACGAGTCAAAATCGGATGATAATTTCATTGTTAATCGTGGTTAGCCATGCCTTAGCGTTACTTTACGATGTGTAGGTTAACGTAAAGTTAACTAGCTAGCTGGCTAATTCGTTGGTAGGCTATAATGTGAAGTAACGTCAACGTCAAAAGACAGTTATCGTTAGCTCCTTTCTCTAATGCCATTGCTTACAAAGGCGTAGCTTCGTAGAGGTAATAGCTGAAATATATGCTGCGACTTAGACAAAACATCATATGTTACCTTTTGAAGAAACTGTATTTTAAACAAGTAATGATGTATTATTTTCAATTTCAACGTTTCACCACTCTAACTGGTTGGCTAATTTCACATGCTGCATTCCTCAAGCAACCGCTGGAGTGAGCAATGCAACGCTAACGTTATCAGACTTGGGGGGGGCAGTGAAATGGCTGGGATTGTTGAAGTAAACAATAGGCTGAGATTTTCAGTTAGAGGGTGTAAGGTCGCAATATAATATCATAATAGTGCAAAGACTTCACGAAATAAATTGGGGCGTCTCCTCCTTACCTGACTCGCTTTATGAAACTGCTTCTTAAATCCGGCCACCGACATCCTCAAAATGTTCAAAAACACCACAGAGAAAAGCCGGGGAGGACAATGAATGTAGCCTACACTGAAAGTCAGGTGGACAGTAGAACTATAGCGCTGAAATATTACGAAGGTGGTTTTGTTACAGCTGCTAATTACAATCCATACACTTGCGTATTTGCTTTGAGTGACCACTCAGTACACGAACACAGACAGTTTTTTTTCTAAAAGGAAAGATGTGGTTGGATCTAAAAGCTGATTGGTTGAGAGCGATTTTTATGCAAATTACGTTAAACGGAGCCCACGCACGTCCGCAACATCGCATAGGCTACATTTGGTAGGCCTACTGATGAACCTTCTAATCTATGTCATTACGATGGATGCACTTGCCACTTGTGGAGGCTATATCTACTAAGTTAGGTGGTTTAGAGTAGGCCTAGCCTATTTCTCTCTCTCTCTCTCTCTCTCTCTCTCTCTCTCTCTCCCTCCCTCCCTATGTGTGTTTGTGAGAGAGAAGGAGAGACGAAGAAAAACAGAGAATAAGTGTAGCCTACGGGATCTCTGCTTATAACTTCAATTTGAACCTAGGCCTATGCAGCTTGAAAGAGATGCGTTGAGTTTGGCTGAACTATTTGTGAATCAGAGGTTCACTGTTTTCATAGTAACGCACTGCCCTCTCGTGGCAAAACATGTGTGACACGTGCTAACTGGCGTGATGCAGGCATAGGGTAGTGTATACAATAGGATGCAGGATATTCTATATTACAGTTTTTTTAACTGTTTACACACAAAATCTTTGCACATCACACAATCTTTGAAACATGGCACTCAAACATCATAACCCCATACCAAATCTGCAAAACCACTAATTCTCAGCCTTTGACTCAGTTTTCAATATCATGAAACACTTTTTTGCAAAGCACCAACACACAAAGATCTACCAGGAAGTAACTTGATTTCCTTTTTCAAACACAACCTATCAAAATGCCACACTGAAGTGCTTCACTCTCCCTCCTCACATAAATACTCATTACTTTACTGAACACCATCCAATCATTGCTTTAGTATAGGCCAATGAATAGATATAGCCCACAAACACACACATACAATAATTTCTGCCAGTTTCTGTCCAAATAGGCCTACATGGGGGTTGTTGTATTTTGCTTTGTTTTTTTTGTCTTGTGTGCTGTAAAGTAGGCCTATTGTATTAATAACAGCTTATTATTGGGAAAAATCTATATTTTTGGTTTCAATACTGCTTACATGTTTACTCTGTGTATTTCAACTTCTCTTTGTAGATGTCTGACTTTCACTAAATGCATAAGCCCATGAAAGATAGAAAAGCTTTAGGTTTTGAGCAGCAGTGCGTAGCTTGTGACCAGGGATGTAGTAAGAGGTGGGTAAACTATGAATTCTGTGATCATGGAGATGTGGACTGCGCCATGCATTAACAGATTTTTTAAAAAGGCATTCAGAACATGTTTGATGATTGTGGAGGTTATTGTCCAATGTTTATAACAATACCGGTATTAAATGGTTCATAGAGTGTTGATGAGTGTACATATTGTGAATGTGGATAATACATTATGATGTTTGAATGTTAAAAGTTGCAATTGGTGAATAAACTCTCTTGAGAGTTGGATAAACTCTATTTCTGAAATTTTAGAGGTGGATAAACTGCGTTTACTTGCTTTTAGCCTCCACTACATCCCTGCCTGTGACGTATCCAAAATGTCATTTTCAGTGTTTATGTGAGGCAAATGCTTGCTTTTGAGGTGTGTTTCAGACATTTTGTATGAGCAATAGTTGGATTTGTGTGTTGAAAAGACACAGAGCTTTGAAAATGTGTGTTGTAAAAAACTGTAAGTTAATTTCATTAAAAATATCCATACCTTTCCTGCAGACAACGGGTCCGTGTAACGCTTTGCAGTGCTATGTTCTATTTGCAGAATTCACATGAAAAAATATAAAAATAGGCTTAAAAATCCGTTATCCATTCTTTAGGATGGCACAGTAAATGGGTTATTGTTGCTTATTTTGATTTTCAATTGAGCACAGTTACGGTTTTCTGTTCAGAAGTTAAAAATTGAAATGATGCGTCAATTTTCTAATTTTCCTTTTTTGCCCTTGTGATTGGACTGAACCACGAATACCGGGGGGAGAACACCATCTAGCTGGGCCAGGCTAGATGGTGGAAGGGAGCGCCGCCTGAAGTTGTTTGTGATTTTGACTCATTACTTTAGAGATTAATGACAAACTTTTTGGGAGAAGGCACGTTAAACATAACTTTCAGCCTATGTTGAACATATCTACAGTAGCCTATATTTGAATACCATAGCCATGCCATAGCAAATAATTCCCCAAAGCAGAATGTCATCGACGTCAGTCTTGGCTATACCGGGCTATACAGGCTACCCCGAGCACTGTTTGACATGGTATTTTTGCTTATTTAACGCTTTACGCTAGACTAGGTTTCATTAGGCTAAACGAAGACACAGCGGTGAGCCTAATTTATCCGTTTATCCATTTATTAATTTCAACAGCAAATAGCCTACATTGGCCTGTAGGCTACTAGGGCTCACGTAGGCCTACTCATAAGTGTCAGGACGCAGCAATGTCTCCCTCTGCATCTGAAGTTCTGATCTCGAGCTGACATTATCAATCGCTTGGCACCTTGATGCAAGCGGAACTGTGTTTGATAGCCCTCCATCTCTACATCTATTTTTTACAGTCTATGCTCTACATCCGCTGATAAAATGTGATCACCAACACCGCGCGCCAATATCTATCAGGTCACCCACCCCTACGCGTGGTTCAGCCCAACAAAAACAGTAAAAAAAAAGGGGCCAAAATCCAATATTAACTGAATTTTACTTTTGTTTCCAATCCAGTTTCTGTTTTCTTTATCTTGCGTGACTAATGACACATTTAGAAAATAGCAGCAATTATCTATTTGCTGACCAGTTAAAACAAATTGAAAATTGGATTATTGAACACATTTTTTATTTGGACCCGATGGATGGAACAAATAGAACAAAGCACTGCAAAGCGTTACACGGACCACAACGGAATGGATTATCTGCCTAGTGCCTACAGGTTCCAAAGTTGGAGAAATGCAGTTCAATAAATGCAGCTTCAAGGAATCAAACCTAATTTCTAATTCAGTGCTAGTCTAGGCCTATCCAGAGCACAGTAGTGTAAAGGTCATGGACAAAGATTTCCTTGTGTCATCCTACCATTTGTATCCCTTTGCAGGGTTGTCCACTGTCCAGGCTTGTTTCACTAATAAAACATTGTCAGTTCTGTTAGGACTAGGTGTTGATATCCCTATAAGTATACATGAGACGTTGGACACAGTGGGAAGGTCAATCGAGTGATGGAACCTTTTGGGTTATCAAGTGGGCGCCCTCCTTCCCCAACGTTTCGCTGATAAGCCTACGACGTCTCCAGAGGGTTAAGCAGTGACTCCCGGCGTCCCGGGCTCACTCACTAGACACCATCTACTAAGTTGAGGCCCAAGTGGAATCCTTTCTCTTAATCCAGAGCCACTGACTGCCCTTTTCAGCAGCTCTGGAGAGGCCTTTCAGTGCTTGCCGGTGGACCTTTCCTCGCTCTCCCATGTCCCGGAGTAGCCTTGATGTTGACTTGGCTATACAAAAAAGTCACATCATCATGTCATGCTCTTCAGAGCTCTCCGACACCCAGTTATCTTGCCCCTTCATTGAACGGTATCACCAAACACCAGTTCCAGCAGATCGGCTGTGATGTTGGTTTGCAACCTCTCACTGTAAGGTTGGCAAGCTCAGCAAAGCTTTTAACCCTCCTGTTATCTTTGACCCCAAGCAACGTTTAACATCATAAAATATATGGTTCACTTTTTTTTTTTGCTTCAATGTTTTATGACTTTTCCTCAATTGGAGGGTACAACAGAGTTAGCATATGTTAGCATATGCTTTCAATGTCCTGAACAAATATTTTGTACATCGATGTTTCTTGGGGTCAGTTTGACCCCAGCTGTATGAAACATAAGATACATGAATATTTGACACATTATGGATATTATTATTGTAATAGTATGAGAACATATTGTTATTATCATTATTACATACACAAGTACATATTACATATAAGTCATTTTGGCAGAACTGTATTAGTCAAAAGGGCAAGCAACAGCAAGCCTTTGGGCTGCTGACACTGGATGGCCAATATTGCCAGCCAGGGTTCCAAGGTTCATAAAGGGGTGTGGGGGGGTGGGATTGTTTTGTAGGGCTTTTGATGGTGGTTCTTACACTCTTGTTAAGTACCTGTCACAAAAAAACTGGGTAACAAAATTAATTATATATCATTCTCTCAGTCATTTTCTGAGGGTTTATTTAGTTGGGGTCAAGTTGACCCCAAGGATAAAGCATGTCGGTAAGTTTTGATAACACAAGGGTTAAGAGGCCTCCTAAAGTTCCCACTAAAGTCTCCATTTCCAACAGGACCCCCTGAGTCCTTAGAAACGCCCCTTTACTTGTTAGTTAGTTTGTTAGTTAGTTTTATTAGTTGTCCCCTTAGGGAAATTCTTTTTCACATTTTTCCATATCACTTTTCATCCTGCATGGTCCCAAACACAGAATGGCACATACATGGTCACAGACATAGGTATGACACATACAGACATACACCTTACATACATCATAGGCATTTGACACAAACTTTTACATAAATTATTGGGGGTTTCATGGGAAAACCATACATTATTGCACTGCATATATTTTTATATGTGGGGCTTTGTGTTGTTGAGTGTTTGGATTCCTAAGGGGATTAGGCTTCTGCTGAAGCGGGCTTCATTGCACCTTATGCTTTTTAACCTCCTGCCAGAGGGTAGGGGAGAGAAGTAGCGGTTGAATGGGTGGGTATAAGCCATAAAAACCTAACTGCACATGGTAGACTTAAAACCAGCTACGGCTGTACTAAGTGATTGTATATGCTCATATAGACGCCAAAAGTTCATGGGGCACTAACCTAACCGGCGTTAACCAATGGGAATACATTCCACGATCACGTGATCGCAACTGAAGTCCTCTCACAGGTCCTGCTAAGGTTCTGTTGGCGTGAAAAACGGCTCGGCTATAATAAGCCGCCGCGGCCTACGACAATCACTCTTTCATTCTTCAGCGACGTCGCTTGAAGTTCCCACAAGAGAATCAAACACGGTCTTGCGAGCAAGAAGAAAGGCAAAGGATATCGGAAGAAGTTAAAGGAGCGGGAGAGACGGGTGTCATCGACTTCAGCCTTGCCAGGGAAGAAGACTCTCTCTCTTTCTGTACCTCTCTCTATTTTTCTTACTTTTCTGTCTTGCTTCTTCAATAAAGGTTCAAAAAAAAAAAAAAAAAACGGTGACCGCCCAGATGCGGAGGTGCGGTCGGAGCTCTGATCCTCGCTCTGGACCCACACCCGGTCTGCATAAGCTGCCTGGGTGTTGACCATGCCCGGGCAGCGTTGGCGGTCCCCGAATCCTGCCCGCACTGCGAGAGGTTGGGGCCGAAAGCTGTCATATACCGGGCTCGTGTGCTCGAGGAAATGGCAGCCAACGGCCCCCTTCCCAGCTCCCAGCTTGGCCCTGGTGATGCACTTGCACTCCTGGAGCGGCTGCTGGTTGAGCAGGGAGAGGCACCTTTGCCCGGGACGGTTGCAGGGTCCCCCGCTGGCTTTTTTGCTGAGACCTCCGCAGACAGCTCTCATGAGTCCGATGACGATGACAGTGTCCCTCGTCGCCTCAGAGAGCTGCTCGCTGGAGCAGCAGGGCCCGGTTGAGAGCACAGGGGATGATGAGCCGTATTCAGCCCGATCCCCGGGCTCTACCTTAACCATATTATTAACTGAATTGATGCTGATAATTGAAGTTTATTAACTACTTTTGACCATTCAAAATAAAACCTCTCTGTTAATATGCTTCCTCTGTCAAATAGATAGGCCTATCAGAAACATGCCGTATTGTTATTGTTTGGTTTACGTAGGCTAACGTTAACAATTCATGTGGATGTCTTGTTAGCCTATGAGCTTCGGTTCGGTTCGCTAGGCAAAACGTTGGTGCACTGATGACAGTCAGGATCATTTCTAACTTGCCAACTAGTATTGTTCAGTTCATGTATAATAACATGTTTTACTTGCTACCTGGATAATTTCCGCTAATATTATTAAGGTAAGATGAATGATAAAATATAAGCACTGTGTTCGGTAGGTTAACTAACGGCATCGCGGCAAAGGCAGTTAGCTAGGCTGTTAAACAATCTCCGTGGAAACTATAGAATTTTCATGCCGGAAAATCCCTTTCAGTGCAGTAAATCCCTTGGCGTTTCTCATTAACTAAGGAAACATTTTAAGGTATTCTGTGCAACACCCTTAAGTAAATCCCTTACCTGAGGAGAAATTAAGTCTTAAGGGTCATACTTAAAAAAACTTAAGGTGCTTTGTGCAACCGGCCACTGGACCTCTCGCTGCGCGCGTCGAGGTGTGTGCTGCTCTGGCGCAGGGCAGGGCAATGGGCCATTTGGTGGTGCTGGTGCGCCACCTGTGGCTTACGCTGTCACAGCTGCCGGACAGGGAGAAGATCCCGCTACTTGATGCGCCTCTGACCCCCTCGGGGTTGTTCGGGCCGACATTGACCAGCATGAGGGAACGTTTTGAGGCGACCCAGAAAAGCATGGAGGCGCTGAAGAGCTTTCTGCCTCGGCGAGAAGGGATCTCCCGCCCCACCGCACAGGCGCCGACAATGGCCACGCACCGTGTGCAGGCAAGATGCAAGCGTGCGCCACACCCACAGCGGCAGCAACAGCAGCAGCAGCAGCAGAGGCCGTCTGGGCAACAAAGGGGCATCTACCCGCCGCGGAAGGACGGGCAGTCAAGGCGGGGCTGGAAGCGGGGCAGAGAGCGGTCTGCTTCACGCCCAGCCCCCACCGGCCAGCCTCAGGCGAGCTGACTGTTGGGACGGTCACGGGAGGTTGGCGAGCCGTTCCCCAAGCGCGCCAGGGTTCTCCCAAGTGACAGTTCATGCGCAGTTGCGCTGTTGTATCCACAAGCACAAAAAAATAAAATAAAAAAGAACCCCCCCTCCCTGCAAAAAAAGATCATCAATCAATAATCATGATAAGGCACGGCCAAGCCCGTGTGCCTGCCGTGGCGCTACAGCCTGCAGCAGACACACAGCCGACCCCAGGCTTGGTGGCTCCGGACGTGGATGCCCCGCCTGGAGTGGGTCGGCCTGGGTTAAGCCCGCGGCCGCCGTGTCTGGCGAACCACATTGCGGAGTGGCGGAAATGCACAAACTCCCAATGGGTTCTCCATACGCTGGAGCACGGGTACGAACTACAGTTCGCCCGTGCTCCTCCCGTCTTCACGGGTATCAGGCGGACAAGGGTCTCGCCCATACGGGCCCTGGCGCTCCGCAGGGAAATCCAGGAGATGGCGGCCATGCAGGCCATACGCCCGGTGCCGCAGGGCCAGTGGATGGAGGGGGTGTACAGTCAGTATTTTTTGATTCCCAAGAAGGATGGCAGCTTTCGGCCCATTCTGGACCTCCGGCAACTGAACGCATACTTGTCAAAGATTCCGTTCAAGATGCTGACGTTGCAGCGCATTGTTCAGAGCGCCCGCTTATAGCAGAGCGTCATGTGTTGGTGAGGTCGGACAACACTGCGACGGTGGCATACATCAATCGCCAGGGGGGCATTCGCTCGCCGCAGCTATGTCACCTAGCAAGGAGATTGCTACTTTGGGCGAGGTGTCATCTCCTCTCAGTCCGCGCAGTTCATGTGCCGGGCAAGAAGAACGGGGCGGCGGATATGCTGTCGAGAGGCCCTTTGTCGTATCGAGAGTGGCGCCTCCATCCGCAAGTAGTGGAGGGGGTGTGGCAGCGCTTCGGGAGAGCGCAGGTCAATCTTTTTGCTTCACACGAGACGACGTACGGCCCGAAGTGGTTTGCGCTGACGGAGAGCGATGCTCCGCTGGGGGTAGACGCTCTGGCCGAAGAGCCTGTTATATGCGTTCCCCCCGAAGCCCTTGACACGAGACTATCCTGATAGCCCCTCATTATCCAGATCAGATATGGTTTCCGGAGCTAATGGCTCTACTGCACGGCGAGCTGTGGATGCTCCCGGCCCGCAAAGATATGTTGTCCCAGGCGTACATGGCGATTTGGCACCCAGCGCCGGAGAGATGGCAGCTGGCGGCTTGGCCCCTGAGAGGCTGAGGCTACTTAGCGCTGGGTTGCCACTCTCGGTGGTGGAAACCATACAGAGTGCCAGAGCCTTGTCAACCCGCTCACTATATTCCCTAAAATGGAAAGTGGTTGCGGACTGGTGTCGGGAGAGAGCGCTCCATGCCTTTACATGCCCAATCGAGGAGATTCTGGTGTTTCTGCAGCATCTTTTTGACTTGGGGCGTGCCCCGTCCACGCTAAAAGTTTACTTGGCAGCCATATCGGCTTGTCATATGGGTTGGGCGGGGATGTCGCCTGGGGCTCACCCCCTCGCGTCGCGATTTCTCAGAGATGCACGCTGCATCAGACCTCCACGCTCGGTCACAGTTCCACCTTGGGACCTGGCCTTGGTGCTGAAGGCTCTGGCGGGAGCGCCGTTTGAGCCATTGGCACGGACCGAGCGGAAATGGCTGTCCTATAAGACGGCGCTATTGCTCGGTGAAGCGAGTGGGTGACCTCACAGCATTATCGGCTAACCCAGCCTGCATGCAATTCGCAGTGAATGACTCGAAAGTCGTTCTTCACCCTAACCCCTTTTATCAGCCAAAGATTCTGTCCTCCTCTGCTCGAGGGTGATCGAGCTGCCCGCTTTTCGCCCAGAGGCCCAGCAGGAAGAGCCATGGCTTTGTAGCCTGTGTCCGGTCAGGGCTCTGAGAGTCTACACGGAAATGATGAGTGCGCTACGGGAGATTGAGCAGCTGTTTGTCTGTTTTGGTGCACAAGCGCTAGGGAAACTCCTCTCTAAACAGAGGCTCTGCCATTGTGGCATGTGATCGTAGCACGGTGGCATAGCCTCAGAGGCGCGGTGCAAAGGGGAACCCGGCTGGACTCAAGAGAACGCTCCGGCCGGACGTGCTTATCCGCAGGTGATATCGAGCCAAGGCTGGCCCATGGAGACTCGCTGTGGCATTTACACGGTCAGGACCGGGGTTGGCCCCCTGTTTTTTTGCACGCGCATTTGGTGTGTGTTGAGTGGGGACAGGTGGACTGGGCTGTGTTTCTAGTGTTTCACCGACAGCCCCCGAGCGCAGTGGGCATTTTCGTGGGAGACTGTTATTGGCCAGGATGATACATGATAGGCGCTCTGCTCGCTCTGCTCGTGTATTCTCTACTTGGGAACAGCTCTGCTCTGACAGCCTAGCGGGGTAAGGTAAGAGTGTGTTTTCCCACTGGTTAACGCCGAGTAGTTCAACTGAAAGAGAACGTAAAGGTTATGAACATAACCACGGTTCTCTGAAAGAGAACACAATGCGTTAACCCTTCTATCCTCTTGGAGTGTGTGACTTGTGTTTACGTCGCTTCAGAATGACTAGAGTGATTGTCGTTGGCCGCGGCGGCTTATTATAGCGAGCCGTTTTTCGCACCAACAGAACCTTAGCAGTACCTGTGAGAGGACTTCAGTTGCGATCACGTGATCGTGGAATGTATTCCCATAGGTTAACGCCTCGTGTTGTCCTTCAGAGAACCGTGGTTATGTTCATAACCATTACGTTTCCCGAGAGTGGCGGTTCTCTCATAGACAGTGTTCTACCCTTATTAGACATTCTCTGTTCATAGTTTGAAACTTTCTCAGCGAAAATTATTGACAAAGATGGCGGAGTCTTTTACTGCCTACGGCGGAAATCTTAACGTGATTAAAAACTTTCTTGATGAATATTGGTACTTGGTATCAACAAGGATTGTGGTTTATACATCAGCGTTACAGCAGACTTTTCAGACTCAGATTTACATTATTGGCAGGGATGGATTACTGCACGGGCCTACCAGGCCCAGGGGCCCAAGGGGTCAGGGGGCCCTGAAGCCCAAGCCTTTGCATGGAATCATTGCCTCAATATCAACAAATCAGGATGTAGGCTATGAATCTGATTCCTATGAATTTGGAATCTACTTCCAAAGCTACACCAGCATGTTGATTTTCCAACAAGAGGAGATAACATCCTGGACCTGGTCTACACTACACACAAAGGAGCATACAAAGCCACCCCCCTCCCCCACATTGGACTTTCAGACCATATCACTGTTATGCTAATGCCCGCATACAGACGAAGGGTAAAAGCGAACAAACCGGTTCGTAAGCAGGTAAAAGTGTGGCCTGAGGGAGCCTCCGATGCTCTTCAAGACTGCTTTGACACAACAGACTGGGAAATGTTTAAGCAGGCAGCCACTTACAACAACCGGACAGACATAGAGGAGTATACAGACACTGTAACCTCTTACATCACCAAGTGCATCGATGATGTGACCCACACAAAAGACATCATCACTCGGGCTAACTGGAAGCCATGGCTGACAGGGGATGTCCTCAGGCTGCTGAGGGCCAGAGACAAAGCCTACAGAGCTGGGGATGAAGCTGGCATGAAAACAGCGAGAGCCAACCTGTCCCGTGGCATCAAGGAAGCAAAAAAGGAATACACTCACAAGATAACCACCCACTTCAAAGACAGCAGGAACGCACAAAGCCTATGGCAGGGCATTCAGGCCCTCACGGACTACAAGCCCGCGCCACAGAGCTGTGAGAGCAACAGCCCTCTGCTCAACAACCTGAACCGCTTCTTTGCTCGCTTTGAAGCACAAAACAGCACCTGCCCACAGAAGACCCATCCCCCTCTACATGAGCAGCCCCTGTGCCTCTCTGCCGACAGCGTGAAGAGGACACTTGCGGCTATCAACACCCGTAAGGCAACAGGTCCAGACAACATCCCAGGTCGTGCGCTGAAGGACTGCGCAGGGGAGCTTAAGGATGTCTTCACAGACATCTTTAACACTTCCCTGAAGCAAGCCATCGTCCCATCATGTTTCAAAGCTGCCACCATCATACCTGTGCCGAAGAAAACTGCTCCATCCTGCTTCAATGACTACCGCCCTGTGGCACTGACACCCATCATCATGAAGTGCTTTGAGCGGCTTGTCATGTCACATATCAAAGCCATTCTCCCCCCCACCCTGGACCCCTTCCAGTTTGCATACCGAGCCAAGCGGTCTACAGAGGATGCAATCTGCTCTGCCCTCCACCCAGCCCTCACCCACCTGGAAAAAAGAGACTCATATGTGAGATTGCTGTTTATAGACTTCAGTTCTGCATTCAACACCATAATACCACAACAACTCATCTGCAAACTTGACAAACTGGGACTCAGTACCTACCTCTGCAACTGGCTACTGGACTTCCTCTGTCAGAGGCCCCAAGTAGTACGTGTTGGCAACAATACCTCAAGCAGCATCACACTGAGCACAGGGGCCCCCCAAGGCTGCGTGCTCAGTCCGCTGCTCTTCACCCTGCTGACGCATGACTGCACTGCAACCTACAGCAACAATCACATAGTGAAATTTGCTGACGACACAACTCTGGTGGGTCTCATCACCAAGGGCGACGAGACTCAATACAGGTTGGAGGTCGACCATCTGACCACGTGGTGCAGGGACAACAACCTCCTGCTGAACGTCAGCAAGACCAAAGAGATTGTTGTTGACTTCCGGAGAGGTCACACCCAACACCTGCCACTGACCATCAACGGTGCTGTGGTGGAGAGAGCGAGCAGCACCAAATTCCTGGGGGTGCACATCAGTGAAGACCTCTCCTGGACCACCAACACTGCATCACTGGCGAAGAGAGCTCAGCGCCGCCTGTACTTCCTGCGGAAACTCAGGCGAGCAAGTGCTCCACCAGCCATCATGACCACATTCTACCGAGGCACCATTGAGAGCATCCTCTCCAGCTGTATCGCTGTGTGGAGCGGAAGCTGCACTGAATACAACAGGAAAGCCCTGCAGCGCATAGTGAACACAGCTGGAAGGATCATTGGTGCTTCACTCCCCTCCCTGAAGGACATTTACACCACCCACCTCACCCGCAAGGCGACCAAAATTGTGAGTGATGCAAGTCACCCCGCTCACAATCTGTTTGATCTACTGCCCTCTGGGAAGAGGTACAGAAGCCTGCGCTCCCGCACTACCAGACTCACCAACAGCTTCATACACCAAGCTGTAAGGATGCTGAACTCTCTCCCTCCTCTCCCCCCTCCACCCTCAGCTACATAACATCCTGGACATTGGACCCACAATGGCCGCCTGCACTACTCCACTTGCACACTTGCACACTTGCACACTTGTACACTTTACAACTTGGTGTTGTTGTCCTGAAAACACAACACTTCTGCTGCTCTTACATAACTTGCACCACTATGCCACTTTCTTTATTACTTAGGTCAAACAGAACTACCCAAGCCTTTTATTGGCCTGACTTTGCACTAGTATTTTATTGACTGTCTATGCACAATTTCAACCAAATTTTGCTGCTCTTATTTTTTTCATTATTATATGTGCCCTCTTATTTACTTATTTACTTACTTTTTTGTTTACTTGAATGTTATGTTTGTCTGTGGACTTAAATTGGAAAAATATGTCTTGTCTTCACCGTGGGATAGTGAGAAACGTAATTTCGATCTCTTTGTATGTCTGGAACATGTGAAGAAATTGACAATAAAGCTGACTTTGACTTTGACTTTGACTTTGATTGAATTTAGTATTGGCCATCCCCAAAATGCACCAGAATACTTGAAATCACATCAAACAAATTAAACATTTTCTGGGGGAGGACCCCTAACCCACATATACGACAATAAGTGGGGGGCCCTTAATACATCTGGGCCCAGGGGCCCGAAAGTTCATAATCCGCCCCTGATTATTGGCTCATCTGAATAATAACAGTAATAACAGTAATAGTAGTGAAGTAATAGTATTAATAACCTAATTATAATAATAAACTATTTATGTATCAACTATGACAGCTTTTCTGCTGCTCAGTTTTTATCAGTTCCTTATCAAATAAATTAAAAGAGGCTAAAAACCCAATAAATGTGCCACACATAATAGCCTAATATAAGATAAACCTTGCCTATCCCATTTCAATTAGGCAGCACTAGGCTACACTACTAAGCTGTCATTATAATTTTGCGTTTGTACAACTTCTCTGATGTGACGTTTCTTGGGCATTTAGCTTTACCATCATGTCATTGTCAACAAGTTTCTTGGGCATTTAGCTTTACTATCATGTCAACATAGTTGTAACGTTATGCGCAATATGCTCATCTAGGCTATGGATTTAAGTGGTTTAATTTTAAAAAGGGCAGCAAAAGTGGGATATAGTGCAATTGCTTCCCCAAAACAATTCCTCCATAACTGTGGATTTAATCGTTTGATATGTGGATACCTTTCAGTGGACTAAACACATAAAAGGTAAGACTTTGTTATCACAAAGCTAGCTGGTTCGTTAAATATGGCAAAGCATATTAACAGCCAACTTTGTGGGCCTACTTGCAGCAGTGAAACTGAGTTTGTTGTTAACATTGTTGGTAATGTAAATGTTTCTTCAGTATGGAAGCCCGTTTGCGCCACATAAAAAAAAATCTGATCTATTATATCTCATTATTTTGAGATACTATGACATAGTATCTCGTTATTGTGAGATACTATCTCGTTATTCTGACATAGTATCTCATTATTGTGAGATATACGTCGGCGCAATAAAACTGATGTTGCTGAAGTTGCAGAGTTCATCCATTAGCAACTCCAGACTTGAGTTGCTGAAGTTGCAGAAGTGCTGGATGGCTGGCATAATTACGGACCGAGAAACTGTCCGTCTGTTGTTAAGACTAATGGATGGTGGTGGTGTAGATTTGCGAGCAAGACACCGCTTGAGATGCTGTGTGTATGTCAGTCATGGGCCGAATTATGTGTGGCAACTCCGAAGTCTGGAGTTGCTGATGGATGAACTCTGCAACTTCAGCAACATCAGTTTTATTGCGCCGACGCCAAAGATGCTTTCTTTGCAAGGTTATCTGTAAAGTGCAGAGGCTTATTTCAATATTATGCTCTTCATGTAAAAGCGTTTGTATCTCAGTGTTTGTAAAACCACGTCGAAAATAGTTTTCAATGATTGAATCCATCTTGAATGACTAGTTTTCAATGATTGAATCCATCTTGAATGACCACGGAAATATAAGGGGCAAAGCATTTCCTATTTAGTCATAGCGAAATATGTCAGAATAACGAGATAGGTATCTCAGAATAACGAGATAGTATCTATAGTATCTAGTTATTCTATCTCACAATAATGAGATACTATGTCACAATAACGAGATACTATCTCACAATAATGAGATACTATGTCAGAATGACGAGATAGTATCTCATAATAACAAGATACTATCTCACAATAATGAGATACTATCTCACAATAACGAGAAACTATGTCACAATAATGAGATACTATCTCACAATAATGAGATATATCTCACAATAATGAGATACTATGTCAGAATAACGAGATAGTATCTCACAATAACGAGATACTATCTCACAATAATGAGATACTATCCCACAATAACGAGATACTATGTCAGAATAACGAGATAGTATCTCACAATAACGAGATACTATATGAGATATAATAGATACAATAATGAGATATAATAGATCAGAATTTCCATACTTCAGTTAGGAGCCGGACTGTTTTTTTTTATTTATTTTGTATTAATTTTCATTGGCAAAAGCTTAGCCTAATATGCATGAGAGAACCTAGATTTGTAGGAGCCGCAGCTGTTAGCATCAGCACGGTCATATTAACACAGCAGGGCACACTAGCCCAGTGATGAAGGATCGTGTAAAATCCCCATCCCCAGAAAGTTTCAAACCAAGCTTGCGCTGATGATGCATGATTACTGATCAAATTGCTATTTTCTGACACTATGAAACCATTCCTAGGTGCTCACCTGTCTGAATCTCAAGCTCTTTAGCCTATCATCTTAATGCTGTTCACAGCACGGTGAATGACAAACAGTGTTGGGAGTAATGCATTAAAAAAGTAATGTAATTACAGTAATGTATTGCTTTTTGCTGTAATGCAGTAATGTAAGGCATTGTCAATACAATTTCAGTAATATTTTACTCGGTACAATTCTCAGTAACTGAAGTTACTTCGCTTTTTAATCCAAAATTGAGAAATGCTCAATTGGCACCAGAGAAGATTATCCAAGAATAAAAAAAAGTAATCTACTGTATGCTGGTCCTGGAATTTGATTGCCTTGTTTAGATGACTGTAGAAAGGTAATTTGAGTTATCTCTGCCATCCATGCAACAGATCTAACATGGTTAGGCTATACTTCTCATTTCAAGCAGTGAGAATAACTAAAATGTTGCTTTTACAGACAAAGATCATAGCCATTATTCTCAAACTATTTGCATTAAGTCTACACCACTGTAAGTGGAAGGAAAGGCAACCAGTGACCTTTGTGAGTGACCTTTGGCCTTTGGGGCCTACATTGTCCCATGAGCCATAACTGCAACCATTATATTGTTCTTTTGTTAGCCTTAAGCCTAGCTCAGTCATTTTGCCATACCACATCACCTCCTGCCGTGTAATGAGCTGCATTGAACACATGAAGATCTATTGAGAACACCAAATCCATATTTCCTGTTATTTTGGTGAAAGTAATGTAACAAATTACTTTGAGATGACAGTAACAAGCAATAAATAATGCATTACGCTTTTGAAGTAACTTGCCCAACACTGATGACAAACGATGTCAAAATGCTGTTCATGTTTATGAGTTCAGCCTGGTTATTTATCGAAGGACTTACATGTCACGTTTTATATTTTATTATAATCACTCGCATTATGGGGTTACTGAATGCTACGGTTAACTTAGCATGCCCTAACCTAGAAATCTAGACGCACCCTAGCGCCGGCAAATTAATTTGCTCAGCCTGTACGTCTAGTATCAAACCATAGGGATTTCTATTGGCTGACGCCGTGGACGTCATCCAATCACAGCGCTCTATTTTGTTAGAGTCTTAAGGCGGGCTTAACAGGATAACGACAGTCCTGCGACGGTGAACAACAAGGAAGGTGGCTATGGCGAACGAAGAGCGGTTGTTTGAATCGGCGTTGGCGTCAACTTTGGAGGTGTTGGACTTGTGCTTTTCTTTGAAAGTTGAGCAACACAATGCATCAAGTCATCCAACACAATGCATCCAAGAAGGATGTATTTGCCGTTTTGCCGACCGGATACGGATATGGTAGTAGCGCTGGCCTATTGCATGCCTAGGCAGTTTGAAAGACAATTCTCCGCCCCACCCTTGGATTAAGCGAGGTAAATGGTTCGATTCCAGACTATACATTTCAATGATATAGGATGGCCCGCTAGGCTAAGCATGCCCACCATTACACTGGAGATGTTAAAAAACTACCTCAGGTAATTCGCTCATTAGCTCAGATCAGTGACTATTAGAGGAAACGCGGGGGAGAAAACTCAAACAAGTTAATGTTAGACTAGTGTGTTACAGTTTCTCGTTGCAAAATCAAAATTTCACTGGAGCTCCATGTGCTTTTGTAGGCTACACACAGTCTCAAAAACACTGTTTACAGCTTTTCGAGTCACTGTACAAGGTCATTTTTTTTTATATAGCAATAATTTAGATACAATTTAATTGTATGGGGTGGGTGCAATTGCGTTTTCTAAAGAATCTCCCGTCTTGGTTTTGTACAGAAATTAATATTAAGTGACACATACGTAAAAGGGTGGGAAAAAATGTCACCATGTAGCAGGCTACGATATAAGGTCTGGAATTTAATTTAATATTGTTGTAATGGTAGGATAACTACATAATTTACACAATAATTACACTATGTTATACATATTGTATATCAATGCATTTATTGATTGTCAATTACCCAAAATCGTGGCTCTGTCTATCATTGAACAGTAGCCTATTTAATGCATTCTAATCGATTCTAATCCATTGTCCATCACTTCCAATTAAGCAATTGTTTACTAAGCAATTGCTCAGTTGTGGTTTTTTTATATTATATACTTTTAATTACTTTTTCTGCTGTTAGTGAATGTGTGTGTGTATGTCTGTATGCTACTGTGACCTTGAATTTCCCCTAGGGATCAATAAAGTATCAGAGAATGTCTAATAAGGGGCGAACCGCCACTCTCTGGAAACTTCCGTTTTCTGAACTGGTTGCAGTTCCTTTTCTGGTTCCACATGAGGGCGCTCACGAATAAGTGCAGAATGAATGGAGGCCTATGGAGCTGTACCCCTCAAATCCACTTTTCTTGGGATATCATTTTTTGCCCAGAAATTCGTATGTTGCAGTCGAAAGAGGGGGCAGAGAAAATACAAACCGCTGAGTATTATATTTTTTGAGTCACTTATTTGTTCTAAAAAGCCTTTCAAATGTGTCAATGACGTCATTCATTAGCAGAAAGCTAGTGTGTTGTGGGCAACAACAACCCAACCTGTAAGAAATCGAAAGGACGTGACTACTCGTTCATTCAACTTTTGACCTATAATCTATATTGAGCTTGCAGAAACCACAATCAAATATTCAATTTCTCAACAACAACCAGGTGAAAGAGACAAATTTAGCCATCTAGCTCCATAGACCCCCATTGTTTTTGCACTTATTCGTGATCGCCCCTAGCAGAACTGCAACAGATTGCAGGTACAATGGAGTTAATAGGGAGTGATCCGGCTCTCCGTAAACAGGCTCTGAAAGTATCTATCTATCTATCCATCTACTTCCGGGAACTTTTTGAAGTTTACATGAACCACGTGACCTTAACGAATTTTGAACACCCATTGTTGCAACTGTACCTGGCTCTGCATCTAGCTAAAAGCCACCTCCGTGCTACAATGTTGCCATGTTGTGAACGTCTGCATTTTACAGCTCGGATGCAACAACGTGACAGTTCATTTAAACTTCACAACGAGTTCGGCGAATTAATATACAAGTGTGATACGACCAAAAAAATGGATCTACTTCATAGGTGTGCAAATAACATACGGTTAATGGTCGTTCTAAATTACCTAGGACATTCAACCAAGCAGTGGAATAAAAGGAATATATCATTAACAAAATATGAACAGATATGGCGAACACACAAATGTTAAAGTAATAACACTGTCAATACAATGTGTGTCTCAACTGTACCCCGCTGACCACCTCACACATTTATCTAGATTTTGCAACGACCTTACATGACACAAGGTCATGAAATATGCCAGTTTATAGGGCACAAAATATGTGCCCTATAAACTGTGTAATGATACCAGTTTAACAGTCACATAAGGGTCATGAGTTATTCATTGTGGAAGGTATATGGTGAAGTGACAATTTTACTTGGAAAAAAAATAACTTTTGCGATATCTTTGGATCAGAGATACCTGTTTCTTTCCAATTTTCCATGATGAAAGAGGGCACTAATTCGCATGTGCATAGCAAAAATCACAACTTGGGCTTGCTGTGCACGCAAGATATTTAAGGCGTCTCAACTGCATGTCTCAACTGTACTCAGTCTACCCTAGGCTACTCCTGCGTATCTGTACCGCTAGGGTGTGTCTAGATTTCTAGGCTATCGTATCTGAGCTGGTCATCAATCATTGGTTTAAAGGGACACCAGGCAAGCCTGATGCTTTTTCTCTACGAATTTCCCCCTCGCTCGGTCTGAAGCTCTTTTCCTTTTCTTTGCGTCTTCCGTCAAGGGTTTTCGCTGCTTCTCCGCCGGCTCTGCCATTATACACACGTTTGCAACAATCTCTAGCGTTTCGTTAGCCTGCCTCTGTGCTGTAAACTGATCCTGCTTCGGTCGGCGGGTAGGATACACCGAACCTGCAAGTGGGATATTCTTCCTACAGGCAGTAGGTAGGGGCGGGAGAAAGAGCCTTCATTCGCCTCGTAATGAGTCATTTAACCATATACCAACTTACGAAGATGATTAATTAACACGAAAACATTGCCTGGTGTCCCTTTAAATTTGGTTGGCATAAGACTCTTTCCTGACCACAAGGGGGAGATTTTCCACATAATAAAACCGTGATGTAGGCTGTCTATAATTCAGGGAGCTTTGAAAGATAGAAGAAACACAAATGTTGCCCATGTAGAGTAAATACTAGTGTCAGTTATGAGTGGTGTCCTAATTTTAGATCATATTTTCGATCAGCTGTTTTCACCCATTCTCTGGTTTGGCACATGAGGTGCACTGAAATTAAAGTTTGGGTAGGTAGAGACCTCATTAAGATGTCAACCAGTGACGATGACAACCATGTCTGAACAAACAGGGCTATGTTGTCTGTGAAATCATAATATTTTGTATAGATGTACAGCGCAGCACAGCACAGCACTTATTAAAGACACAGTCAGGGATTGCACATGATGTTTAAATTTAAATTTCTTATAGCAGATGCTTTTGTCCAAACAATGTACATTTATATTTTAACCAAACAAAACACACAGACACAGTTTTTTACAGTGTACTCACAGGATGGGCAGCTAGTGCATCGTGAGGAGATGTTTGCTGAATGTGACATTTTTTTTATTATTGGCTTGAAATTGCGTACAATCGCTGACTAAACCTTCAAAAGATATACAGAAGACATTGCAGAAGCCCCCAGTCAAATTGCTCTTCACTAACTTGATGCTCCTGCACTGTCCAAGTATTTATTGGTAAAAATAATAACCAAGTTTAAAAAATTACAATACATTTGACTTGAAGTTGACTGCTTATTTGGTGGATGTTTTAGTGTTCTTTAAAGTGACTCATGGTCATCGGTTGTGAAAAAGCTTACTGGCTATATATTTATCTTTGACTATGTTGTGAGGGTGAGTTGTGGTAATGATAGTGGAACAAGGGACATGCTGTGTCATTAAAGAACTCAGAATAGCTGATGTAGAGGTTCCACCCATACCTGAGTTGATGCCTGAATTACAGATAACATAACAAATGTTTTCTTCAATCAGCTATAAAGGGTGGGTGAGTTACGAATAGAAAATGTATCTTATGTTGACTGGGGAGTTTTGCACCTTTTACAGATGCAGAGGCGTATAGTGCAGGGTGCAAGTTTCACTATTGTCGTACACTCTTATGTTTTCTGAATGCCAGACAAAGGCCATATGGTATAGGCTGGGGGTAAAAAGGGGTAGTAGATACACCTGCTCTAACCACAGGAAACCCACATTGAATGATGTCCTGACACGGTTTGCTATAAATTAACTGTTTTCAAGTCTCAGGTCCAAGATGGAAGAATTTATGGTGTTGTCTTTAGGTAACAGCACACATTACAGAGCATGCTTTTACAAGTTAATGGACAATATCTCCATTAAAAGTATGTAATGCTAGAGGACCTTTGGTGATGGTCAGGATAGAAGGTGATTTGCTCAGAGCCTGTCAGCGTATTTTCTTGACACATTAAAGGGTTTTAAAGTCTTTTAAAAGACAAATCTCACATAAACATTGTCTAAAAAAAAGCTTGAAAGACCTTAAAATACTAATACTCACAAAAAATCACAAACATAAAAATCGCTTAAAAGCTGTCAACATTTACATCAATAATTCTGACTAAACTCAAACATTTCCACATGGTAAAAAGTCATGGCAGGCAGAGTGCTCCTCGTGCTCACAGTGACTCAAGGAGTGATACGTCATTCCTCTGATTTCATTGCACAATTAACCTCTAACCAGCCACTGTACAAATCCCAGAGTAACCATTTGTCATAAAACTTCCACTGCTGTCACAAGGTGTGTATCATGAGACCAACACAACTTATAATGATTACCCCCCTCCCCCATCACCACCACCGTAAAAGCATTGTAGACATGACTCTCATCTGATGGTTATGGGATTTGAACAACAATTTTGAAATGTTGGTAAGACTGAAGGAGAATAGCAATAATGTCAATTCAATCAATAGCCTAATGACAATAAACAAATACATAAACCATAACTCATAAAAACGCTTAATTAACCATGTATAATGCATATGCTAATGTAATAGGCCTATATACATTGGTGGTAGCATTTCAGTTAATCCTTCATAAATAATCCCTCTAAAAAGTCATCTTAAATTATTTTTCATCAAAAACGTCTTAACTGGGTCTGTGGACTGCATGTGTAGCAGCCTAGTGCAGGACCTGATGACGCACTAAAAAACGCACTTGCATAATATGATAGATCACTTTTTTTCTTAAATGTTTTATTTGAGTTTACTAGTTACCAGCATGGCCGCCTAATTGAGTAGGTCCAAGCTTTTTCATAGGGCAGAATCTCTGATGAGGGCGGTCTACACCTACGTCATTGCATCATTTCTTTAGACTGCGCCACACGGTCAAAGTCACATCTACACGCTTACGGACAGAGTGAAGGTTACCTGCTTCAACAGTGCTTGAACGGCAACCCTCCTTCTGTCAGAACTTGCGCCTCATTAATCAGCATTTTGATTTCAGAATAATTGCAGCTAATCGAACATCGCTTAAAAAGAAGACTTTCCTCAACGTCCATTTTCCAAACACGAAGACCCCTCCAGGAGAAATAATAATCGTAGCGAGCTAACGTTAGCTAGGACTGTACTTGGAAAGCTTTCAACGACTTTAACGTAACGCATTTAATTTTAATACCAAGATAATCAAGCAAGGTAAGTGTTATTTTATGATAAACGCATCACTACCCCACCAACATATACATAAGCTTATCTTATAAGTTTATCTGAACAGAAATGGTAGATAGCTCGCTAAAAAAAAAATAGTTATTATGCTAACGCTAGCTGGATAAGGCCTTGTTTGGCCAGTTTTACGAAGCTTGAGATGGTAATCATTTCCACTGTAGAAATACTTTTGATTTAAAAATACTGATATGTTTTACTCTTAAGGCTAACAATTGTATATAAGTGAACTCATTTAACGCACGAATGTGTGTCGTGGGACCACGAAGCTATACCGTAAACTAGCTTACTGAAGCGGTTTGTTTACTCATGTTAACGTGAGTGCATTGGTCTACATGCGCTTTAGCCACGGCGCTGTTCTCTTTGACTCCACGGTGGTCCGTCCGTCAGTAACGTTAGATATTCGATGTTTAGATTTCCCTTATTTTTTGTTCCAGGCTACATTAGTTATAACTTATTGGTGTTTTTAAGTTATAAGTTCATAGTTTATTCTCGTACTCTACACGTCTCGACCTAGTCATGAAGAAAAGTTGAATGCCTGCCAAGGCAGTCCAAAAGTCAAGCCGATGGTAAACACCAACTTGACTGCTAACATTTAACCGCCTTTACGAGATACTAGTGCCAGTTGAGTTGTCACGTGCTCTGCTGCTGCATCAGGACAGATAAGAAATTGTTAGTTAACTGTAGCAGTGACATATAAACTCAACTAGGCTATTTGAAGTTGGCTAGCATATACACAGCTTCTCAATTCCCGTACTGCTGTTTTTGGCAATTTTGTCTGTTTTAAAAGAGGTGGACTGGTATTAGATCTCGTTTAGGAGTAGATTTTATGTAACCTTAGATTAGAGTCCCGATGTTACTGAAGCCAGTACATGAATAATTGAGCACAATGTTAATTCCCTGTATTTCATCATCTTCCCTTACACACACACACACACACTCACTCCTGGCATTACGGGCATTACCCAACTTCCTGTAAACTCTCCAAGGACATTGAAGCACATGATTTTATTGCTCTGTCTTCATAGCCTTACCTAGTTTCCTGGCCTTGTGTATGGATGGTTATATTGAGGAAACATTAAATGTGTATTCCAGTAAATGTTTTGATTGCATCTGCTTATATTTTGTTTTGGTTTCCATGTATTTTCTAGAAACATGACCTCTCAGGTGAGACAGAATTTCCACCAGGACTGCGAGGCAGCCATCAACCGTCAGATCAACCTGGAGTTGTATGCCTCCTATGTCTACCTTTCGATGGTAAGAGAAACAGTAAAACTACCAGAGCGATGGGTAGAGAATGGTGAAATGACTGGTGGAGTTGTGGCTTATGTCGTGATGGCAAGTAGGGCTTCGGTATGAAGTGGGTGAGGGACTATTTACCTCAGTTAAACCTGGGAGCAGTGGGTTCACATCCTTAGTTAGATAGCAGAAAATTAGTCAAAGTGCAGCCATGGCGCGACCCTATTTGACCTGGAGATAATGAGTGCCATTGCGTACAACTCCACTGGTCTAATGGCATGGCATTTGTTTAATTTGAAGGTGGAGTACTGGCAGGTTCTGTTAACCCCAACTCTCTTCCTAACTGTTATTGAAATCCCACTCTGCTATGTGTCTCCACACTAATTTTGCCTTGTTCTTCTTTCTCCTGTTCAGGCATACTACTTTGACAGGGATGACCAGGCCTTGCATAACTTTGCCAAGTTTTTCCGCAACCAGTCTCACGAGGAGCGCGAACATGCTGAGAAACTCATGAAATTACAGAACCAGAGGGGAGGCAGGATCTTCCTGCAAGACATCAGGGTACGTGTGTGCGTTTTGAGTGTGTGTGGTATGTACATATGTCTGTGTATACCTTTTGGGTAGCCTTTTATGGACACTTTGTGGAGACAGCTAAACGTCATAGTTGTTAATGTGCTAAAGAGCGATAGATAGACATAAGCAGTGCCAATGTACACGTGTTTGAAGCAGGGTCACAAATAAGTGTGAGTGCGTGTTTGTGTGCGTTGAGGAGATATAGAACCCACAAAGGGAGTTCACTAATGAAGACGGGAGATACTGAGGGAGGGAAGGGTGGAGCACATATCTCTCAAAGACATTAAGCCTCAACTGAATGAGTGTGTTTTATAATATCATACTTGTATGAGACATGCCTCACATAACATAATATAGCAAAATGTATATACCAAAATGTTACGTTCACCAGAATTCCATTAAAGAAAATATTAGCCACTGAATTTAAGCCATCAATTGGGAGACTTGCAAAGCCAACAACTGGGACATTGCAGTAAACTTAAGCTAATATTTTGAGAATGCATTCCACAAAGCAAAATGTTTGAGACAGCCAGACAGCTCAGCCGTGGTCGGTAAAACCTGGAAACATTCCAAATCTAAGATCCTCCCCTCAGTGGGAAGTCCCATAGTGGTTTAACCCTAATGTTGTTGGCTTTGTCAGATTCCTGGTTCAGGGTAGGGTGTCAGTAAAATGTGAATTGGAGCGTATGCCACTGAACGTGTGTGTGTGTCACTTACAGAAGCCTGAGAGGGACGAGTGGGGCAGTGGAATGGAGGCTCTCGAATGCGCACTCCAGCTGGAGAAGAGTGTCAACCAGTCCCTGCTGGACCTCCACAAGGTCGCCTCCGAGCGCAACGATCCTCACGTAAGTGTACACACACACCCACACACCTACACACCTACAGGTCACAACTGTAACCCTCATGATAATCTGTTCTCCCTTACAGATGTGCGATTTCATCGAGACACACTACCTGGACGAGCAGGTGAAGTCCATCAAGGAGCTCTCCGACTGGGTGACCAACCTGCGCCGCATGGGTGCTCCCCAGAACGGCATGGCCGAGTACCTGTTCGACAAGCACACACTGGGCAAAGAGAGCAGCTAAACCCCCGCACCTCCAACCCCACCCACCCACCCAGCCAGCCAGCCCCCATCTCCCATTCCACCTCACTACATTTTCTCTTCAGCTCAAGCTCTTCAGCTGTTAAGATCAGTCAGTTGGCCTGAGCCAACACTCTGCTTGCTCTTTTGCCATACTAGCCGTCCGGTACTACTGTTCCCATAAGCCATAGTTCTTATCAGTGTTGTTGCTTGTCTTGAGTGGCTGCCGCTCTTGTCCTTGGCCTGTGTTGTTTTATTACTGATGTTATAAACAAACCAAATAAATGGAACTCTGGATTCTGAATGTCTGTTTGTTGCCTTGTGTGAAACAAGAAATCAGTGTAACCTTAAAGATTGACAGAATAATGGTTAACATATGGTTGAAACGATGGTGTAGATGGTACAAAACGTGAGGGCGGTTAGAATGTTAGAAAAGCGATATACAGATTAATTCAAACTTCCTTTTTTTTGACCGGGCCCAAGGTGAGAACAGCTATTATTTTGTTGCATCAAACAAAGCGAAACAAAATAAATAGCTGTAAAAAGGGAAGTGTGAGTGAAAACCATTGCTCACTTCTCTTAACTGGAATAGCTGGGGTTTAGAGGGGGTACTTTTTACGAAATAGTTCCTTAGTCTGTTACCATGGGAATGTGGCTATATGTCACAGAATTGCAATTTCACTTACCGTATTTTCTGGGCCATAAGTCGCACCGGAGTATAAGTCGCACCAGTAAAATGTTTCATAAAGAGGAAAAAAACATAAATATATATGTTGCACCTGAGTCGCAGGACCGGCCAAACTGAAAAAAAAGTGTGACTTATAGTCTAAAATACGGTAATTAATTTCAAAGCATACAGAAGAATGCTAGGTAGAGTTGAAGTTCTGCAATATGACAAGTGATTCATTAATCCATAAAATGAACATTTAAAACCGAATGTAATTCAAATAGTTGCTGTATTATAATTCTACCACACCTTTTTCCTTTTCGTTTGGATATATAATGCATCTTTCTCTGAAACTTGAACTTCCATAAAGGGGCAGTAATAGTGGCATCACATATCAATGGAGCAGGGAGTTACACTATAGAAAATATTTTTAAGAAAATATTTACACAAGCGCACATACTAATACACAAAAGATACATACGTATACATTTACATGGATCCATAAGAAATCTTAAAAACCTCATCTTAGAAACCTCAAAAGTTATTGCTTAGTCTTAAACACCCTTGCTGGCATGGGAACCCATGCTTGAAATGGGAAGTGTCAAATGTGTGGCTATTGTTTTTTGTTTTTTTGGGGGGGGTGGGGGGACATTCTTTTCTCCAGTTGGGGTTTTATGCCCAGAGAAATTTTACTTCTGTTTTATAACAGAACAATGACAATGACCTGGGCATTTTGGGATGTCCGTTTTGCTTCCACAGCTGTGGCTGTGGGCACTGATCATGTAGAACAAATGGTTCGCAACAGGGGGGCCATGTCACCCAGGGGACCTCAGAGAGTTGGGAGATCTCTTTGAACGTACGCTCAAACAATTCTGTTCAGAATTGGAATAAAAGGAATTAATACATATTTGCCATTGATGTTTTTTTGTTTTTTTTAGCCAGACTATCTGTGGAGGCAACATAATGGGAAAATGGAAAAGGCAGATTCTGCCTGTGATGGGCTACTTAAAAGTGAATGATATGAGATGACTGAGCAATCTTGCTGGGCAACCACATAATCGGTTACATGTGTTCTAATTTTAGGATCATGGTCATTTGCCTTTATGATTATGATTAAAGTTCTCCTGGAAGACAAATTGCCAGAAGAACGATACTCAGACAGGAACGTTGCCCATCAACATTGCTGAAAAATTGCCTTGTATCAGCAGCTTAAGAACCGCTGAAATGGCAAAAGCAGTTTATAAAATACTTTTATGAGGTCTAACAGAATAACCTTGACTGACTGCATTAAACTTCGGAATGTGTACAGATTAGGCCACAATGATGACTGACAGACAGGTTATCAGACAGGCTATTTCCTTGGACACAGGGGTATTGGGGGCAACAAGGTTGAGAATTACATACATCAGAAGACAGTTCAATTATATTCTTAGTGACTAATACATTACAGATAATGTTGTCATTTTATCAGTCAGTATATGTACTGATAAGGAGGCCTATATGTCTGGAAATCTCAAGGCCTTGGGGTTGTTTTCTTCCATGGTTCCGGAACATTTTAAGTCTCACTGGGACATGCAGACACAGCATTGTACAGCTATTTTTTTCCATTTGACTATAAAAAGTGCTTTGCTTGTGTAAATCTCTGTAATGGTCTGATAACAAGTTTAAACACTGACATTAAACTACGGTTATGGGCACCACCTCTCTGGACTCGTCAAAATTTACCTGTTCACCAGCCTATAATATCTTAGCTGGCCACCATAAGTACAGTATTACCCTCCTTTTGTGTTTTTCTACCTTGGTACCTTGAAATGTGCTATATAAATATAAGTTATTATTACCATTTGTTAGTATTATTATAACATTATATAACACATATACAGATCCATTGTCAGTATGAGACATGATGGGAACATTGCTTGAAGTGAAAGAGAATCAAACAGAAAATGTCTTATACCCTGACAAGTTTTTTTGGGGGGTTGTTTCTTTGTCAGAAATGGCTCCTGGCTAGCCTGGTCTGAATGAAATCTAATGACTGGGAAATTCCCCTATGGGGCCTACCCTTAGACAATGCTGGTGCTCCCTCCAGTGGTTAATATCTGAAACCACTTGAAAATGATATATTGAACAGAATAGATCATAGAAAAATCATATGGATGTGGCACTTACAGTTTTTTCTGATTGCTTAAGCACATTTTTTGTAACTATGGCTTTTTTTTGCAAAACTCTACACACAAATGGCAAAACCTCTCACCCAATCAGCAAAACATTGTAGTTCTCTTGCAAAAGCTAACACACCTTGCTTAACTCTTCACACCTTCGTAAAAATGGTGTTTTTGTATCTAACAGTAAACACAAGCCATCACAATAGTAAGCACACAATGTGCCAACAACACACTGATGGTATGAATATAAAACACATCTGGCTTTTGCTTTCTCTGTGCACAAGGTAGACTATGTCAGTTTGAGGTCATACTTTTGTCATAGTTCTGTAAACATACAGGGATCCAAACTTCAGGTATTACTGTTTACTGTATTTACACACATCAAAACAAACACAAGTGTGTTTTTCCAAGTCAAAACACAAAATAGCATTTCACTGAGACAAAACAAATCAGTCTACATCGGGTCGTCTCTCTCAAAATTTCGTCTACATCACATGCAATGTCCTAGTCCAAGGCACCGGGGAAAATATATTCTGGAATGCCGTATCCAGGCCTGACATGACAACATCCCCACATGTAGACTGATTTTTTTTTTGCCTGTAAAGGGCTATTTCTTCCTCTTCTTACCCTTCCTCCTCCCCCTCCCCATCCTCCTCTTGCTCCTTCTTGTCCTCTTCCTCTAACTTCACCTCCTTGTCCTTGTCATCCTCTCCCTCTCACTTCTTCACCTCTGCATCCTCTTCCTCCTCTTCTTCCTCCTACTTCTTCACCTACACGTCCTATTCTTCAGCCTCCTCTAATTCTTACTCTTCTCACTCTTCCTGCTCACTCCATCGTACCCATTGTACATTACCTGTGGCTTATTTATAGTGCTTAGGCTGATTGCAAAGTGAACTAATTATCTAAAACAGTTTTCACATGAGAAAGTGTGCCAGAGAGTTGGCAAAATAGTGTAAATAATAGCCATTGTGCCTACAGTTGTGCAAAGTGTGTGTTACAAAATTGCAAACTGAGTGCAAAGCAGTGTTTGTGCTTTTAGTTTTGCGAACTCAGTGAGTGGTTTTGCCATTTGTGTGTAGAGTTTTGCAAAAAAAGCCATAGTTACAAAAAATGTGTTTAAGCGTTCAGAAAAAACTGTAACTTAACTATCCATGTAACGCCAACATTTGTCTTCATACCAACCACAATAAAAATTCTATACAGTGATTTGTTTGTGTGTTGATAGTCAGGAGAAATTAAAACAGGGAAACCTAATTAAAATCCCTAAACAGGCAGGAATAAATAATATTCACAAAGCCAGTACCATTAAACCAGTGATTAGATTTTACACTATATTGCACATATTTCACATATTGTAGTTCCCAGAGTTACCTGAAGTTCAAGGCTATTTCAAGCAGGCACGTGCAGAGAAGGGGGGCTACAGGGGCTCTAGCACCTGCCCTTTTGCCAATTTGATGCTTTGATGTCCAAGTGCCCCTTTGACAAGACCCGTTTTTTACTTTTTAAAATTTGTAATACTTCCGCTAGTTCCAACGTGAATATTCGCTAAAATGTCTCATTAATAATTTGTGAAATTAGAAATTTACAAAAATAACAATTTAACAAAATCTGTGTTAATTGAAATGCCTTGCGGCCACTAATCCGTGACGTCATACATTCAGTTAACTCTCAGAAGGTGCACGCAGGCACAGTGCTGCAGGAGACGTTTGGGAGCACGGTAAGGTCACTTGGCAAGTTGGCAGTTAGCCTATCTGAACATGCAATAGTATTCAGCTTAGAGATAGAGAATAAAATGTTTAAAGTTGTTTCATGTTTAATGAAGTAGGCTATCAAACCCGTTTTAACCATGTCATGGTCCATCCATTTCAATAACCTGGCAGCTTCGAAAATCTAAGGCTGAACGTTCATAACATATTCTGTTTAGGTTACTATGTTATAGTAGCCTAGCTTAGGTTAGTAGGCAAACCTTTTCTAAATCGCCATAAGCCGACGACATAGGCTACTGTAGTTGTTTAACTAACCCAACTCCACACGTCGTTCTCTGTTTACAGTAGGCTACATTACGCGTCATTTCACTCAGTGGCCACAAGTACAGCACGTGAATCTGCAAGACACCAGCTTGCTAATGGTGGTAGTTCACTGTGATAAACATTAAAATTATAGCCTGACAAGCCAGACTAGGCAATAACATATTTGCTGCCGCTAGGGTGCGTCTAGATTTCTAGGCTATTAAAATTAGCTTTGAATTTAATCAATAAGATGTAGCCTTATAGCCTATCTCTGTGTAGACAATACTGTAGCCTAATGCAAACTGAAAAGACCTATCTGTCTGTGCCCTGGCTACAGTAGGCGTACATGCACTCCTATTGAATTTTCAGAACCAAGGAGAGAAATGAGAAAAATGTGTTACAGCTCTGCTCTATTTACACCCATTCTTCTTGATACATAATGAATAAATATGAAAAACATTTATAAAATGTTTATCAGTACATTAGACTACTTTGCAAATTGCTAAACCATATAATAGCCTGTCCCACCATCATCATTGAAATAGCATAATGCTAGAATTTAAATGCAAAAAAAATTGTTCCAAGTGCCCTTTTTTAAAATTTGAGCCCCTGCCCCTTCAAAGGTCTCGGCACGCCCCTGATTTCCAGGGTGAAATCACTTACCCCTTGCAATGTTGAGTCTGATGGCCTCAGATCATGAACATTCATAAGGAGGGACAGCTGCTATAATAGCTCACCATTAAAGTGCAAGCTGGGCACAGGACAGAGTGAACACATGTTGCAGCATCCCTCCTCTCTACCTCACTGTCACACTCACCTGGCCAGGCGCTGAATTCAAAACATGACTGAGAGATTAATTCATTAAAATTGTTGTGAATTGGGCAATGAGTTTAAACAGGCATGTGTTGTAACCAGGAATCTTTGATTTGGAAACATGTATGCTTTAGAAAATCAAAGGTCCTCTTAGAAAGATGCCAGCCCTGTAGTCTACTCAACTTATTGATTTTACATTTAGCCTAAATTCTGACTGAAACACAGGGAATTTCCAGATGTTCACAGTTCAACCTCAGGACTTTCCAAAGACAACACATCATGCCATTCTTTTTGGAAAATCCAAACCTTACCCAATCCTACCAAACTTGAGGGCTATATAAAGTGCCACACGATTCTGGTGTGAGAGACCTGGAGAACCCGTAAAATTGTATTTCTCTGAACAAAACATCAACTATACATGTAAGTAGGCTATCTCAGATGAATAAACCATTTTACATACATCATAAAATCTCTACACACTCAGCTTGAAAACAGAAGTGTGGTGTTTAGCTATACTTTATTTAAGATGTGGACCTCTTGTTGGATTTTCTCAGAGTAAGTTGTAGAGATGAGGCTGCTCCTGGCTACACTACTGCTGGCTTCTGTAGCTGCCATTCAAGCTCAGTTTTACAACTTTCCAGCTGAGGCTTTCCAGGGTAAGCTCTTGATGTGGATCTCTGTACATTTGTAAGGATAGTAGCCTACAGCAGGCCTACACCAGGTTTATGATGCACTGAAAGCTATTTTAGCTATTTTATCAAGTGCTATGGAAGTTCAACTGTGACCACAGTCACTCTGTTAAATGCATTGCAGGGGCAAGGGACATGTGGTCTGCTTATTCGGATATGAGGGAGGCCAACTGGAAAGACTCAGACAAGTACTTCCATGCCCGGGGAAACTATGATGCTGCCCAAAGGGGTCCTGGTGGCAAATGGGCAGCTGAAGTGATCAGGTAATTATTATAAGAATTTAATTCAAAGTTGAAGCCATTTGATCTTGAATACTAATTGAGCAAGGATTGATTCTGTCCGCTTCTCTCAATTAAAATAAATACCCTGCTCTTTCAGTAATGCCCGTGAAGGATGGCAAGGAAATAGTGGTCGAGGTCATGAAGACTCTGAAGCAGATCAGGTGGCCAATCGCTGGGGCCGTGAAGGAAATGATCCAAACCGCTTCAGACCTGCAGGCCTCCCTGACAAATACTGAATCAGTCATCTTCACTAGGTGGGGATTGCCAGAAGAATGTGTTTGGATAAAATAGATTTTTCTTCTGGAAGCTTAGTCTTTATTCGTGCTTATTCAGTGTCAATTAAAAACTTACATCAGACATATACCCATACTGGTAGATGCATACAAAATATTTCAACAGTCATCCAGAAGGACCTATATGCAATGACCCCTACACACAATTCTGAGACTTTATGTTGACACGTGTTCTTGCTAGATGAAAACTTGAATTCCACAAAGATGGCTGAAAAATGTCAAAGTAATTTTGAAAGCATTATAGCTCCAGGCAACATTTGTGTCTAAAATTACAGTAAATGTGCAGAATTTAATTTTTTTTGCTACCAAAATTCCTAACTCTCCCAAGCCAAAAAAAGTTTTGTGATCATACTTCAAGAGACTCCAGTTAAACTGGCCTGTTGTGAGTTTGGACAGGTCAGACATCAGACAACACTAGTTTTACCATAACACTGCAAATCCCACAGTTCCAACTGTAGGTTAAATGTAAAATTCCATAACTTTACCCTGCCAAAAAACCCTGAGTTTCCATTACCTACTATATAATGAACGGTACAATATACCGATCAAAGATTTCTGAGCAGCCACATAAGCGTTCTAAACTGACTTTCTCAAGCAGATGATTAAAATGAGCCATTAAACAAAGTTGAAAAAGGTGAATTTGTATTAATATATGTATTTTGGCAAGTACTTTTTTCACTGCTACACCAAAATTCACTGACATTCCATGACTTTGCTGCAAAAATGTTGTAATTCCCTGTCTGGAATACTTTCCAATTGATATTCCAGAAATTCCATGACCTGTGGGAACCCTGAAATACTAAAGGCCTACTGACCGATTCTTTCGCTGACTAACCACTTTGACTTTAGGTTAACTGGTCAAATCGATGTACACAGTAGTGCAGAGTAACCATTTTCAAAAGAATTAAGTCTCAGAAATGGGAGTTTGTACAAATTTTATTTTAGTCCAGAGAAGTTTAATCGAAGAGTCCGAATCCCATGTCGTCATCGGATTCCTCAGACTCCTCCTTCTTCTCTTCCTTCTTCTCCTCAGCAGCTGTGGACAGAAGGACAGGGTCAGTCAGAGGCCAACCATGAGGGGAAAAGATGAAACTTGAATTTGCTAGACAGGAGTTACAGGAGCTTTCCGTAAACAGCAAGCACACTGAAAACAGTCACACCAAATTGTGTGATAAATGTTGTAAAGATAATTTTGTTATAAAAACATTTTTAAACATTTATCTAAACACCCCCTTTTAAGAACTCAGACCTATTCATCAGGTCCCTTGTCACAGGTATATAAAAATCAAGAACCATGCAGTATGCATTCATAAACTAGGTGCTTGATTTTATACACCTGTGGCAAGGGACCTGATGAAACCTGTGAATAGGATTATCCAGAGATGGGGGAGGGGAAAAAAGACGACAACTTTGTTCTTTTACATGTGATCACTGACTGAATTAATCTGATGAGTACCATGTGAACAAGGTCTACATACCCGTTTTACATCTTACAGCTACTCACTACATTATCCATTTTACACCTTGCCACAAACTCATCGCATCACTTGCTAGTGATGACAGGAAAGTTCATTAACTTTGAGGCCAATACTGAGATACATTTCCTGCTCAGTCATACAATTCAGGTCTTTATTTTAAAACCCCTTCAAATCAAACTAATACAGTTTAGTTGAGTATTACTGAGTTTTTCAACTTAACTTGTAATTGATTAGAAAACTGCTATCCTAGCTCTACTGTCTAAACATCAGGGTCTTGCAGAACACTATAATTATACACATTAAGTGCAACAGCATTCTACATCCCAGTTAAGTTGTGGTAACTGACCTGCAGCAGGGGCAGCAGCACCGCCAGATCCACCACCAGAGGCGGCCACGGCCACAGCACCTCCAGAAGGTACGCTAGCCAGTTTACCGTAGCCTGTGGGGCAACAGACATTCACATTATTTAAAAAACAATCTGCTAAGAGGTCAGATAAACTGGAAACGCATATTTAAATATCAGCTTTATATGTTTTGCGGCTACAAGTGTGAACCAACTTACCCTGAGCAATCACCACCTCTACATCCTTGCCACCGAGTTCAGAGACAACCTGTAATCATAGACGTTTTAAGCTTGATTACATAGTTTATCTACATCCAGAAAACTACCAAAGAGCAAGTCATTGTATGTTCAGGACGCATAAGGCCTTCATATGGCTACACATTTTCAGTAGAAACAGCAAGTTGTATTTAACCAGCATCACATTGATGTTTATTAGTAAAATGTCACAATTACAACATTTAAGAGGATCCTGCAGTAAGCACTTCAACCGAACAAACTTAGGTAACGTTATTCCAATTAAGTTGTGGTAACGTTATGGGTACCTTCTCCAGACGTGTGTCATCGGCCTCAATACCAACGCTCTCAAGGATTTTCTTGATGTCGGCGGCATCTGGGCTCTCTTTGCCTCCGAGGGCAGCGAGCAGGTATGCAGCTACGTAACGCATGCTGAAATCACAGTCAAGAACATACAGAAATTATTAGCGTTATTAGACGTTTCAACGAATTTATTCGCGTCCTAGTGTTAGCTACAATTCACCTCACAACTAACTAGCTGTTGTGATTCATGACAAAATAACGACACGGTAAGAATGTAACTGCATTAATCCTTCATAAAATGTTATTAAAAACCGCTTTCCCCAGTAGCTGCCCACCTCAGGCAACCAGCAAATAAATGACGACTCGGCCACACATGGTATTGTAAACTAGCGTTAGCAGACCCGAGTTAGCAACCTCGAACAAATAAACAACCTCCTGGCTCCACACAAATATATATTTTTGCTATTTACTACAGCATGATAAAAAGCACAGTTGGTTTCATCGTTTTATTGTTTTCAATGGTGCCTATCCATAAAATAAAACTTACTCAAAGACTCACTTTTAAGACAGCGTGGTATCGCGTGTTCACGGTAGAGCTCGTACGGGCGGAAAGGAAGTAAAACGGGTTCGGAAAACGGAAGAACTTTAAGTAGGCGGGCCTTAGTAAAATTCAATTGGTGGAGAGAAATGTCTGTGAAATCTTCTGATTTAATTTGATTGCGCAAGCGTATTGTAGATGTGGGCAAATATTTTCATGTTAGGAACCTTATGTCTGTCTTTTATGAGACTTACTAAATAAAAATAGTAATAATAAAAAAGCTCATTATAGATGAGTGTGTTTTGCTGTGTGTTTTTAAGTATTTGGGAAATTATACATAGGCCTATTATGGAAAGGCTAATAGGCCTAAACCTTTTACATTCAAAACAAATCTCTCTCTCTCTCTCTAGATTAGATTCAACTTTATTGTCATTATGCATGAGTACAAGTACAGAGACAACGAAATGCAGTGTGTGTGCGTGGGTGTGTGCGTGTGTGTGTGTGTGCGATTTCTAATTGACTAAATTGTTTGATGATAAACCATGGGTGATACATAGTCCTTGAGTATGTGAGAATAAAAATGTATATTTAGATAACATAATAGTCTATTGTATCTATCTATCTATCCATCTATCTATCTATCTATCTATCTATCTATATCTATTCATCTATATAAAAGCTGAGTAATAGCTGAACAAAACAATTCCTCTATTCGAGGAAGACTTCAGACAGGACACTCCTTCAGAACTCTTTCAAGCCTCTGTGTTGTGTACAGAGTGCAAGCATTTTGGTCGAAACATTATACTGTACCCCTCTCACGCACACACACACACGCACGCACGCACGCACGCACGCACACACACACACACACACACACACACACACAAATGCACTTGCATTGACAAACACAAGCAACAATACACTGTCTTCATTAGCCAGACCTCACCTGCAGCCAACCAATGAAAGCAGAGTCCAAAACTGCTCCCTTATAACTTAACTGTATAAAAGAGAACAGAGAGAGATCCATTGATTTAACCCATACTGTTTGTGAAAATGATTAAAATACAGAAACGTATTTATGTTGTAAATTTATCAACCAACCAACGTGATTCCCATGCAGTAAGCAGTGCACATCATTCAACATGGTGCATTCCAATGCAGACACAATGCATTGCCATACAAATCGGGGCAAAACACCTGTCCCATTTTTAGCATTTGGAATTATTTTGATTTCTTTTCATGACTGATGTATGACTATGATCACTAAGGCCTTCTCTTTTTCAGCATCAATTGATGCAGTCAATATGTAAAACTCAGTGTTATTACTATTTGGACACAGAAAACCTACACTCACTCACACTCAGAGATATACAAAGCACAGTCGCCCTATTTATTGAAGAAACAAAACCAAAGGTTAGGTCACAAGTATAGTTACAAATCTGTTGGTACAGGGGACAGGAGCAGAGAGCACTCACTCAGGCTGGAGAAGGAGGGCCGTAATGAGTTAGGTCTGGGAAATGGGATTTAGAGAGAATAGAGAGCTCATATATCACTCAAACAGCTATCACAGAAATATGGTGTAGGCTACGTTCTATATTTTGATAGTAGAGCAATTTGGCCTATAATATTTTCAGTTGTGTAGTCTGCGGTTGAGTGGTAGATTCAGTTTATGTATTTTTCTTATAGCCTGTTTATTTATGAGTGCACATGTTCAAAGTAGGTTATCACAATTTTTGCTTTTTCTCAATGGTTGGTTACCATGGTAATTAAAGCACTAGTTTAGGGCCTGGGAAGAGTTGGCGGCTGTGGTTGTACCAGTGTGTGTTTAAGATTCATGATATTGGTTGTGTTTAAGATACTGCATATTTGTGTGAAGCAGGGCTAATATGTTAGCCACATATTATTATTATCATTAAGAGATTTATTTTCATCGATGTGCTGCTCCTTACCATTTCATATCTTACACTGAACTCTTGTTGTTAGGGGTGTACAAACAAACAGAACCATTGTTGTGCAATATAACCACAAACACTTACAAACAAAGGACATGAATCTCAATATTGGGAGATTAAGAAAGGAGCCGTAGAGGGGTAGAATTGCAAGATGAGACAAAGGGTGGGGCGAGAGCGTGTGTAATTTCCCTCTTTTTAATCGATGGGTCATTTTACAGGGCTCATGGAACATAAAGAGGCTCTAATACCCAATTCACCTCAGATTCCCTGCCTCAAAGAGGCAATAGAAGACAGTAATGACACAGAGAAATGAGATTTCCAGATCAAATTAAAGTAGATAAACTGTAAACAACTCGGATCCTGTTAATGATGCCAATGTTTTCTCAAAATTCTTTTAGGTTAACCATGAGAGGATCCGAAATAAAATGTAGACTCTCACACACCGATTACCATTTGTTTTACATCCTAACCAGCTTTTGATGTTGTGTTTGTGTTTCTTATTTCATTTTATTACTTTTCTTAGACTAGATTTCACACACGTGTATACTCTCAACACTGCAACAACTGCTGTATGTTTGCTATAAAGAAGATCAGATAAGAACTGACACAAACTTGGTGTACTGGTTGTCAGGTTGACTAACTGACAGCTTCTGGGGAGCTTTGCTTGAGTTAAACTGATGGCTGACAACACAATCAGGTAGTCTTTTTCACAAAGTT
The DNA here is from genome assembly GCF_018492685.1 of Alosa sapidissima. NCBI lineage: Eukaryota > Metazoa > Chordata > Actinopteri > Clupeiformes > Clupeidae > Alosa > Alosa sapidissima. Next base: position 17,830,814 of record NC_055970.1, on the reverse strand, counting down.
TACTACTTTACTTTATATGTTTTTATTGTGTTTTCTATGGTTGATTTATGCCAGTATTTACACATTTTTCCATTTCTCTCTATCTCAGTTTGCCTGCCAAGCTAATAAATGGGGGGATTGCTGGATTGATTGGAGTTATACTTGTGTATTTCCCATAGACTTGGCCAAGACTATGCTCCAGAACCAACAAAATGGGTTTCGTCTCTACAGGAGCATGTGGGCAAAATCTCAATAGTCAGAAATCAACATTATGAAGAGTACTGTAAACATCTTTAATTTAATGTATCCAAGTGTGCCAACATCCAGACGTATTAGCTCATAACAGTATCAACTAATTGGACTGCTAACCATCATAGTACTGACAATAGAAACCCTCATATGGCCAACTCAGCCAACTGGATTGCAGGCTGTTCAAAGCTCTTAGAAATGACCCCATGACGTTCTTGAAAATTGATGAAATTGAATGAAAATTACATTTAATCAAATGTCTATTTTACCTTTGGAGCTAAGGATATTTGGTATCAGAGGAATTCATAGAAATTATTTTTAAAAAATCACTGAAACTGAAGGGCAAATATCACTACCAATTCTTATGGTATGTCTGCAAAATGAATTTCTTGAATTACAGACCACATTGCTTTTCTGTGTATTTAAAACACTCACATTCACAGTGTAACTTGGAATGCAATGCACATCTAACCAGGAAGCATGCAGGGAAAATGTGCTCATCTGTGTTTTAGGCATGTTCTGACAGTTCTGACAGGAAATTACATATTCATCTTACTGGAATAGTTTTGACTATAATGCTTCCTACAAAATGTTTATGATTTGTCACCTATAAAATCAAGCATTTGTTAGAGACATATCCTGTCATTCAATTGTCATTTGTCAACAGTTAAAGTATTTTCTTCCATTTAACAGTTTCATGGACTTAATCAACATGCTTGTTTATTGTTTTGGGTTAGAATGCTGATGTGCCGCTGTATCATGCTGCATGGTAGGCTACAGAGAGAAAGTAATATTGTGATCTTCTGTTTTACTCTGCTGAAAATATTTTCTACCATCATGCCTCTTAGGTCAGATTGCCTTATCAAAACCATTCGCTCAGAAGGCTACTTTGGTATGTACAGAGGTAGGTTTGAGCAAATAGAATTCAAAGCATTCTGTCACTATTATACCACTATTCCTCTAAACATAATCTGACGACACACACACACAACAAAATCCTGAACATTCAGCTGTGATTGTGAAAAAAAGGTTTGTTTTCCAACCAGCTTGCTGCTAATGATTTAATTCGACAACAACTTTCCAGGGATGGGTATGTGACACTACACTATGCTGTAAAGGATTAATCCTGTAGCGACACAATTTATTTTAAGCAATGACTGTATATACAGCCACTATGTCCATCTACAGTCATTGATTTTAATCATTGTAATATGAAGTTACAGTATTGACCGAATTTTTTAAAAGCTTAGAAATGAGAGCCACAACAAAACAGAGTCCTTGTTTATTTCAGGAAGAAAATATATCATTAGATCTTTGGCAAATGTTTTGGAAAGTTATGATTGTTCACAAACCCACACTGTTACTTCTTGAACTATCTTTGGACCATCTTTGTATGCATAGCCGTGGGAAGTGGGAGTTTGGTCTCTTTATTGTCATACAGATCAAGTAAAATCGTACAGTTTGCCCTCTAAGCCCAACGTGTAATCATTTTGTTGTGCAGTAAAATGTCTCATACAGCATCAAACAACTAAGCATTTTTAGCCGACTGGTCACCTGATAAAGTTTTACGCTGTAGCCCAAGTAAATGACAGATAACGTGAGGACGACCACATAGGCTACAAATATTTTCGGTAGAGTTTGCAATTGCAAATCTATGTGTTAAGACGAACGTTTTCTGTTGTATAGGTTTTGTTAGGCAACATAAATTAACACATTTTGGTCTCTTTATTGTCTTAATTGTATATTGATTTACTAATTGCAGCACAAGTCAAATTTCATTCAACATGTGCATGTAATTTTTTTTTTATAATTAAGTTTTCCACGTGCGCTAAAAAGTCTGTAAGTCTGCCCCCTAAAATGTCTGTGCACGCCACTGAATGTATTGGTGTGCCATTCTGGAGGAGTTAGACTACCTGTGCAACGTTTGTAGGCTCCAGGTACTGGCTTATGCTACCAGTAGTGACACTAGTGAAAATTCAGTCAAGGAGGATAAAGATGGAAATGTATAATTTGCCACCACCTCTAAAACCATTCCTGTGTTTACAGACCTATCTCCCTTCTTCCTTTCTTGTCAAAGTTTTTGGAGAAAGTGGTCTTTCAGCAAGTCTTGGACTTACTATATCAGAACAACCTGCTAGACCCTATGCAGTCTGTTTTCAAGAGTCATTCTGAAACTGCTTTTCTGTCTGTGACCGAAGCATTGAGAGTAGCTAAGTCCTCATCTAAGTTGCTTAGTCATTAGTATTCATTAGACTTATCTGCAGCCTTCAATACTGTTAACCATGACATGGCTACTTCTTTAAAATCCAACATGTCTGCCATTTTAATTATGCATGATTGTCTCATGTATTTCATAATGCTGAAAGATGGCTATAGACACGTCATATTATGTGTTAAAAGCAGCATAGCATTATAAATGTAGAAAAAAGGGCATATTTTGGTGGCCATATTTGAAGTCACGATAGGGGCCACTAGGGGGCGCTATGTGTTGGGGTCCATTTAAATTTTTGATCACTAGGGGTAGTACTATACCAAGTTTCGTGCTTTCTGCAAAAACTGAATGATTCAGGTAAAAATCTGGCCTTAGCCGTTGTACTATCTCTGGAGTCCAGGCCCGACTGAAAGAGCTGTGCCCTCAGTCCATGTATGTGCATTGTAGCAATCATGCACTTGACCTGGTTCTCCAGGAAGTTGCTGGAGAAGTAAGCCTTGTTGCGGATACTTTGAACTTTGTGCGCAACGTTGCGACAGTTATCGGAGAGTCGGCGAAACGCAAAGCGTTGTTCGAGTCGCTTTTTGCTGGTAATGAGGTTGCTGTGAATATCTTAGGCCTGTGCCCGACTAGGTGGTGTGTTCGTGCCATAGCTATAAGCCACATATTGACCTCGTACAGCGCTCTTTTGGCCACACTGACTGCGCTAAAAGATGACAAGGGGACGAGGGGAGACACCAGGTCAAAGATTGTGGGGCTGTGTAAGCAGGCCCGAAACGGCAGGACACTGTTTGGGCTGCTCAGCTGCCAAGCACTGTTCGAACCCTGCGAGGCAGTGGCTAGAAGGTTGCAGAGCTCAAGCATAACGGCACTCAGTGCACTTGAATGTGCAAATGTGCTCAAACAGCGGATAGTGGCACTTCGACGTGACGAAAATGTGGAGAAGATGCTTGAAAAAGTGAACGTATATGCTGCGACAAATGACCTGAGGATGCCTAACACCACTGGGAAAGAGAGCAGAACCCCTGCCCGCCTTCGCCAAACTACGGAGCCAGAGGCACTTGCGCCTAGCGCATCCATTCTGACTTGGAGACGTGAGTTCTATCAGGCTGTCGATTTAGTGTCATCAGAACTGGAAAGACGGTTTAACCAAGACACCATGATGCTAGCAGCGAATCGAGAGAGGGCGGTCATAGTGGCAGCATGTGGATGCCCGGTTGACTTGGACACCCTTCAGCTTCCCAAGGAGCTGGACACGGGCCGCCTCGATCTCCAGCTTAAAATAATGCATAGTGTTACCGGGGAGTCTCGGTGCACCACGGTGAAAGGTGTGGCATCGATATTGAGTAAGCTCCATCCACAAACGAGAGCTCTCTTTAGCGAGGTGGATAAACTTATTCATCTGTGTCTTTGAATGCCTGTTTCAGTGGCCTCCTCAGAGCGTTCTTTCTCCAATCTGAGAAGATTGAAAACATGGTTGAGGTCCACAATGACACAGAAACGACTCACACACCTGTCCCTCATGAATGTGCACTCGGATATGCTATCCTGAATGCTTTAGACATCAAAGCCCTCATGAAGGACTTTATATCCACTACCCATGAACGTCAAGTAGTGTTTGGTATGGAAGCTTAATTCAAATGAGAATGCAATCTGCAATATGCAATTCAAAAAGACATTACATTATGCAATTGCCAATTCATTATGGAATTTAATATTGCAATTTCAATTTCAATAATTTACAACAAATTGTATTTTAATCTGCAAAGTGACAATGCAATCCTAAAATCAATTTGAATAATTTTGGTTAAAAAATAGAATAAACATGGATTGAATTGCATTCCATTTTGCCATTGGATTATTTTGGGCAAACACGGAAGTGACATAGCCTAGTTCCCGCCTTGATGAGTGACTTGACAGATTGCAGATCGAGATTCCCATTTGAATTTTGCAACACAAAGAGCGTGGCAAAGTGCAATGCAATCATGGGGGGCGCTATTTCTTTTCCATTTGAATAAAATGCCTCAAAACGATGACAAATCGTTTTGCCCAAAATAATCCAAATTGTTTTCAGGCTGGCATTGTCAGTTTTGCCAAATATGTTTTCAAAATGCAATCCTACATTGCACTTTGAATATTAAATTGTAAAACGAATTGACAGTTAAATGATGAAACTGAATATTGAAAATTGAAATGCAAAATGAATTGCCATTTGAATTTTGAGACTGAAGTACCATGGCTAAATGGAATGCAATTCAATCCATGTTTATTCTATTTTTTAACCAAAATTATTCAAATTGATTTTAGGATTGCATTGTCCCTTTGCAGATTAAAATACAATTTGTTGGAGTTTATTGAAAATTGCAATATTAAATTACATAATGAATTGGCAATTGCATAATGTAATGTCTTTTTGAATTGCAGATTGCATTCTCATTTGAATTAAGCTACACATATGCTTCCATACATATCTCTCTCCCTCTCTCTCTAATAGAGTTGTAAAGTATGTTTCCTCATGTGACCTCGACACCCCCCACAGCCAGAAACTAACTTTGCTGCGAGAGATGCTGGCGGGCTGTGGAGCAGGTACCTGCCAGGTGAGTTATGACACCGTGTTTCCTTATTGCCCCCATGTGGCTCTGAGCAACACTGCAGCGCCAGATGGCTTTTCGGCGAAACTAGTCCAATCCTGGTGCCAGTGTCCTCATTATCTGCAATGATGAACACAGAACCCTGGTTACAGCTGTGCAGAAAGTTATATCAGTGTAAATGCCACACTACAGGTCATCGTTACCACCCCAATGGAGATGCTGAAGATTCAGCTACAGGATGCTGGTCGAATAGGTGAGAGGGAGACCAGCTGATATTCTCACCATGCCATGCTATTCCATCTTGTCCCATGTTGATGATGCTGGACTGATGCTGGTGTGTGATTCACAGAGGCCCATTGGAGGGTGATTGCACAGACACGGGACCAAGCTGCTTTGGGTAGACTGGAACCGAAGTCTCCCACAGCCCGTCAGCTCACCAAAGACCTTGTGAAGCACAAAGGAATCACTGGATTGTACAAAGGCCTTGGAGCCACCTTACTAAGGTTGAGCAAAGCACACACCCATGTTCCCATGCATACAGATTCAAACACACAAGCACATTCTGCATGCCACCGTAATCCTGTTATCTCTTGTGCAGGGATGTGCCTTTCTCTGTCATCTACTTCCCTTTGTTTGCCCATCTGAACAATTTGGGAAGAGGTGGGACAGAAGGACCTGCCCCACTTTATGTCTCCTTCATCTCCGGCTGCGTTGCAGGCAGCACTGCTGCTGTGGCTGTCAACCCTATGGATGGTATCTGTGTCATGATGCTCTCTATTGTGTGTTGTATGAGAATCTATCTGTATGAGTCTGTATGAGTGCACAGGACAGGATATGTTTGTATTCTTGTATGGATGCAATACCTTTGAACATTGACTGCTTAACCATTTGGTAGAGCACACTTTAAAGCAACACCAAAGAACTTTTCCTCTGTCGCACGCACTATTTGTTTATCCAGCACCAGCTTTGCAAATAACAATGCCCACAGACAATGTAGAATATGTTGCATGATTTTATGAAAGTATGATGTATTGCGACATCAGATGCAAGTCAAATTTGTAGTTTCTCATGTCTCATTCCATCGAACTACAGATCCGCTACCTGATCCGGCAAACTTACATAGTGCGGTTATAGCCGATAGGGCCGCGAAGCGAATGCAGAAAGTGCCGTTCACCCTATTACGAGTTGATGAACCACTGAAACGATTTTGGAAACATTATTTTAAGGTACAAAAACCTCTTTGGTGTTGCTTTAAGACACCATATCTTACCAAAAAATCCAACTGTTTTGAGTTTAAACATATGGAGCCATATCTACCACTTGAGTAGCCTACTACATGTTAAGCACAAAATATTTGCTCAGTACCTCTGTAATGTTGAAGGCCACACCTTCTCATCATACACGATTTAAGAAATGAATTTACGCGATTTCGGCCATATTTTGTGGAGTCACATCTACCAAGTTTTTAAAGGTAAGACTTTTTTTTCTTCATTATTATGTAAATATTAAGAGGAATAACGCATGTATTAACTTACATTAAGAAAAAAATATTTTCATGGTTAAATAATTGTTTGAAAACATGCTCTACCAAACGGTGGATGTGCCTGTCATTGGTAAAAGTGAGGTCCGTATAGATGATACTAGAAAACAAAGTTCATGAATTAATTATATTAACCATTATATACTGTTTTAAAATGTATACTACTACTGTTAACACAACATATATATGTTTAAAAAGCATGCATATGCATGAAATATATCAAATAGGCTTATTAGCTAGTAATTCAATGCAATTCAATACATTTTGGTCTGTACCATGAAGGGGAAACCGATTCAGCTATATAAACCATGTGTTATGCATGGGCTGCATACTAATGAGGAGGGTGGGACATGTGTCATGTCATGTTAGATCACATCCGGAGGGTCTAAGCTTTCAGAAAATATATGGTTTATATGGTTGGACCAGTTTTTCCTAAATGGCTCAGACCTAAAGGTATCAGCCATATACCGATTTACTGTACCAATACCCAATGTGTTATGCATGGGCTGCATACTAATGAGGAGGGTGGGACATGTCTCATGTCATGTTAGATCACATCCTGAGGGTCTAAGTTTTCAGAAAATATGTGGTTTATATAGTTAAATCAGTTTTCTCTTCATGAAAAAAAATACAGACCAAAATGTATTATGTGTACACGTTCTTCACCTAAATCCATAGAATCCCATTAATTTCAATGGTAAATTTACTTAAGTGGTCTGCACTCTGCAGGTACAGTGGGAATGAGTTTATTTCTTGTTAACATGATATTTCTTAAACTCTTTTCTTTTAGTAAAACACAATAATCTCATGCCAAAGTCAGATAACTGACTTTTACCATAAACAGGCACTTCAACCGTTTGGTAGAGGTTCATAGAAATTGAATGGGAGGGTCCTTTGAAAAAAAAAATCACAGATTGTTCATACTACAGCCTAATAGAGCAAGATAAAACAAAAAAATAAAATTTTCATCACTTTTATCATGGTGTGCCAGTTAAAGGGTTAATATATAGCTCATAATGCTCTTGTATATGTTGATATGTTGGAATATTATAGCACATGTACAGTCAATTATGGATATGGATGTGGATGTTTTTTTTTTTGTTGTTGTTATTGTATCATTAGCAGAGGCTGACAGAGTACACAGCTTCATTACTTGAGTAAAAGTACAGATACCCTTTGCTAAATTTTACTCAAGTACAAGTAAAAGTACAACAGTCAGATGTCTACTTAAGTAAAAGTACTGAAGTACTTGTTTTTAAAAGTACTTGAGTATCAAGAGTACAAGAGTAGCCTACATTTTCTAAATATTGCATTACTACTGCCACAGTGCTTATTTACATTTATGTACAGAAACGTCCTACATGGAGTTATGAAAAATGTTAATGTTAATACCTTGGAGAATGTAAAAGGAATTGAAAGTAAAATCAAGTAATTTTCATATTTTTACAATGTTGCCAGGGATGGGCAGTATTTCTAATACATGTATTCAAAATACGTATTTCAAATGCAAAATTCTATTTTGTAATTGAAACACTTGAAGCGAAAACTATCATTAACTTGTTCAGAAAATTGAAATAGTCTGGCGAGGTGGAGCCACGGGTTGGCACATTCCCGGGATGGACCTGCTGCGTCTTCATCCATTGTTTCATCCATGGTTTCATCTCTTATCTAAATCTGACCATGGAGTTGACTTTGGCGGAAAGCTGAAGGTGATTGCTGATAGGCTGTCCCAATCAGTGGTGCCTGCACAATCCAATCACGTTTGAGAGGGAAACAACAACTTGAGGGTTTCCGAGATTTTTCTTTTTTCCTTTTTTTTTAGAAGTAGTAACAAGTACTCACGGTTATGGATAGAAATGTAGCGGAGTAAAGAGTACAATATATGCCCCTCAAATGTACTTGAGTAAAGTCATGAGTACTCCCCAAAAATGATACTTGAGTAAAGTACAGATCCCTCAAAATTGTACTTAAGTACTGTACTCAAGTAAATGTACTCCGTTACTGTCCGGCTCTGGTTGGACATTTTGTCAACTGTCCCTGTTTTTACCCCTTTTCATTCTTTCATAATACTGTATAACTTTCACAACATCAGGAAAATCTTACATCATGAGGGTCCCTCTGCCTTCCTGAAAGGTGCATATGCCGTGCTCTAATCATTGCGGCCCTATTTGGCATCACTCAGGTGGTCTACATCCTGGATATGGGTGAGCTCATCCACTGCCTCCTGCCTGACGGAGGCCCATAATCACATTCCAACAGCATCCTCGGCTGATTTGTAGTTCAAGAAATTGACATTCTGCACATCATCTGGAGATACAGTATGATGCTGAACTCAGTCAGATTGTTATTTCTTGTATCTTTGTTATAGTCTAGACTGTTGTTGACCTTTCCTTGGCTGTGTAAAAGGGATTTGTAAGTGGGAACACTGACAAATCGACATTTGTCCACACAGTAAATCTGACCCTGTAAGGTAGACTACAAGTTCAAAAGTCCTTGGATAAACTGCAACATCTTCCTTCAAGCCAAAAAGGGCAAACATTTTCTCCTATGATCTATTCAGTGATTTTTGTTATGAATCAGACCTTAGATAAAATATTCACAGGCAGAAAATAATCGGATGTAAACCGTTTCTTTAAAACAGATCAGACTCTTTCTGTTGCTGACCTGACTTTTTTATTATAGTGTGTGTAAAGCATTATTGCAATAGTAATTGATTTGACTATGGTTTGTATTGAATGCCCCTTTTTTTCAATGCACCTTGGTAAACAACCATGCAGCTTTAAATAACATATTCAAAAAAGTAAATGTCTAATCTAAAAAGTAGATGTTTAAAAAGTAGATGTTTATTATTTGTACAGAGAGCATGACCATGACGCTTTTAATCAATCATTAACATGTTGTAATAATTTTGGGTCTTTCAAGAGGGGTCTACAGGCATACCTGTTCAACTTAGTTTATTAAGCCTTTCTTATGCATTATGGTTTGTATATTATAGTAATTTATTTTCATTAGGATATTGATTGAATTGATATTGTTGTTTATTATTGCTATTCTCCTTAATGTAGTCTTACCAACTTTTTAAATTGTTTACTGTTAAATGTAACTTTGTATTGTTGTGTGTATGTCGCTTTGGACAAAAGCGTCTGCTAAATACCATAACCATATAACCATGGTCAGACTATTGGATAATTCATTTGAGATGACAATAGATAATGATTTCCAAACAAAGCTACATAGTTTTTCTTCCCTCTGTGATAATGTCAACTTTCAGCACCCTTCAGCAGTTGCCCACTGCTCTAAATGCTCTGGGTTGACAGCTAGGCACATTGGAGGCCGTTTTGCTGTAGTAGGCATATTGCTTTTGATTCCGAGCAACATTTATTGTCTGGAGAGGCCAAACATTCACCCTAACAGGGAACAGGGAAACTTCTTGATCAGCTTTGAAAGAGTGCAGATTAGGGAATCCAGATGACTGAGCCGATGCAATTTACCTCGTGTGACAAATGAAATCCTCTTGTGGATAAGTGTTTGTGCTTTTTACTGTCTGTCAGGGTTGCCTCTTTGGGAATGCACCGTAAGTAAGGTTTACGTATATTGCCTAGGTATATGCATGTGTCTGTGTTATGAATGGATTGATTGAATCACTCAGAGAGAGGGCTATAGCATGCAATTGCTTTTCATAATCTGTCATTCTATTAGGGATTTAGTATCAGGTAATACTCTGTGACTTTTGTAGACTGTTGAAGATTGGATTATCAATTATTAATAGTAGACTAATGCCGGTTCAGGTTTGAGCCATGTCTCTTGTTACTTAAATGTGTCTTTTAAAATGATTCTGTTCTCATATTGATATTCTAAGCCGGGTATTGGTACAGCTTTAGCGAAGATACTGCAGATTTGGAGTTTCAGAAGATTATTTGTGGAGAAAGATAGTGGTCATTCATTGTTTGAGTAACATTAAAAACTATGAATGTAGTGATATTCAAAATGAAAGACACTTTGTCCTATACTTCAAATAAATGCACACAATACTGCTGCTTGTCTGACTTTGATCATTCTTCAATGAAAAGACCAGCCTGTGTAGTCCCCGCTTAGTTCTCTTTGTCTTTGCTCTGTGTGCAGTTGGCGTTATGAGATCATGGTTTCCTCCGGTAACCACTCCCAGGGGGCTGCCTGTGGCCCTTTGGACAGTGGTAACCAGGACAACAAGGCTCTAGAGTCAGCGACTTGCCAAACTCATCTTGACTGGTGGATGTTTCAAACAGGAGCAGAGGCCTTTGAAAACCTAAAGTGCATTAGCATTTGATTTTCCCCTCTGGTGTTCACATTCCCAATCTATATGGCAAATAAATTCTCCGCTGTGACCACCAGAGCAAGCTGATTTTTCATTCACAAATTAGGAAGTGTTCTGCTCTGGGGATTTAATACCGCATGTTAAATAAGGTCAATTAAATTAGCTCATAGTTCCAAAATTCATAATTTTACATTCTGAGCAAACAACTTGTGGGTCAAAGTAATTTGCCTGGGTGAAGTTAGATGGAAAAAAATATACCTTAGAGGCAGTGTTTTTGTTTTTCCATTACTTTATAAATTACTTTATACTTATTACTTTCAAATTAGGCCCATATTTTCCTCAATACAATAGATGATACACATTCACCTGTGTGGAGAACTGGATAATGATTATTTCAGAAAAGAAAAAAAAAAAATATATATAATTTGGACCACACATTGATTGGCACCAGCACACCTGGTCTGTTTTCTGCAGTTTTGACAATTATCCAGCAGAGAGCAGCAATGCGTCATTGCTGCAGGAAAGACCTTTTTTTCTTGTAGACTGTTCATTCATTTATGCTACACCATGCTACATTTTTTTGTAATTAAATTATGGATCACTTGAAACTTTTCAGTATTAGAATTGGCTCAAACTGCCCTACTTTAGCAATAAATGCCATTGTCTCCTTGCTCTCCAGCTGCCTGTTCAGACATGTAAATCCATTAAATGTGATTTTCTTATTCTGAAGAAAAACTGTTGAATAAATTCATTTGTAAAACAAATGCTGGATATGGTCCCAGGGTGGCAATCTATTCAGGGACTGATTCTGTCAATATATGTCGACTTGGTGTGCGTATTCAGCTAACAACTAACAGGAGAGAGCCTGAGAGAGAGAGAGAGAGAGAAAAGAGAAAGAGTGAGAGAAAGAAAAGAGCACAGATTCAGTGAGACTTCAGGCACCCTGACATGCCACCAACCACTCAAGCAAATCAGGCCATGAGAATAAACCCATTGATTGCAGAAAGAAGAAGCAGAAAAAGAGTGATTGTATCTGGAGGGGCGAGCACTGAGGCCCTGGATCCTATTACACATGCCGGGCACAGAGCAGACGGCGAAAGGCATGGGGGCTCCAGGGCCAGGGCACAAAATAGTCCTCAGCGCCATTTCGATCAATTTTCGTCACGACCAGTCTCATCTCTTTTCCTCACATCTCATTAGATCTCTCTATCCATCTTATTTTCCCAAGCATCCCTGCCAGTTTGCTGTTTTTAGAGAGCTTCTCATTCCCCATGGCCATTTGAATTGATTTCAACTGGTTCCTACCAAGGCAAGAGGTAGGCTACCTTTTTTTGGTCTGTTTTGGTTCCGTCGAAGAGAGCATTAACATCCACATTTCTTCAGACTCTGTTAAACAATGAAGGCCAATGCATGGAAGGCAAGGATTCACAAGCAGGCAGGAATAAGAGGGTTGCAAACGCTATGTTGCCCTATGCTGCCGTCCATAGGCTGTTTCAGGGCTCATGCGCAAACAAAGAGTTCAGATGCAAAAACCTTCTAAATCCGTCTGACCACTTTTCTTTTAAATGAGCATTTTTTATTAGGCTCCTATAGGTTTTTACCTACAAATAGATATTTCAGACCAGGAAGAGAGTGGTATTTAGCGGGTTTTTGAAGCAACAAAATATTAACGTATACTATCTGTGGAGACAGCATTCATTCACCTTTGTTATTTAGAGGTGGTGTTTAGAGGGTTTTGCATCTGAAGTCTTTATAGGCTGTTTTGAATGTTGGTCATTTCATTATATATTTTTGCCTATATGAAGCAAATGTTTCATGTCATGCCAAAGGGGCTGCTTTGAAACCTAGATGCAAACTAATGGGTTGGTGGGGGCCAGGGTGAATTTGCAGATATGTGTTGTAACTGTTTGAGCTTGTATGTTTGTTACTGTTTGTACTGTTTGTACATGTTTGTTACTGTTTGTTCTTCTGTCTTCTGGGAAGTAATGGGGGTAATAGAAGGTGACAGTGTGCAGATTTTCTCTTATATTACACCTATTCAACCTACAGGATCAGTTTATCATGTAGCATATATATATACATATATATATATATATATACTATATATTTTTACCAGGGGTGGAGATGGATGATTGATGTTTTTCTCATCTGTTGTTATCCAGCTTCGCAAAAACATGCGACAGACTCGTCTAATGTATTGGGCTGGTTTAAGCATGGGATACGGTTATACTGTTGATGTTAGAGGTTTGAGTAGGTAGGTGGCTAGATCAAGGCTCTAGCATCAGTCATGCTCTCAGGCTTGATCACCCAGGAAAACAGTGGGAGATGAAAGGCCTGCTTGTTGACTTGAGCTCAGAGGCAACAACGAGGCGGACTGATGAATATTTAACTCAGACGCGGTGCAGGAGAGAGTGAGTGTGTGTGTGTGTGTGTGTGTGGGGGGGGGGGGGGGGGGGGGGTTGGCATAGCATAGGCATAGCATAGGAATTACATTTAGATATGGAAAATGTCTATGAAAATGACCCGGAGGACATTCCTTTGTGTGCAAGATAGATCACCCACCCAGGTTTGTAAAAACACACATTTGTGCATCTGCATAAGTAATATACCTGGAATGACAGGCAGAAGGTAAGACAAGTGAGAAGGCACTATAAAAAGGGAGAGGAAAGGGGTGGGGTGGGGATGAAGAAATCAGACAGTCAGTCCAACTGATAACTGGACTGCAGGAGAAAGTGATATCTTTAGGCCAAATGCGTCCGGCGATACAGGGTGAGGCACACAGCCAGTTGCTCTAAGCGCCAGCATATTATCTCCCATCTCATGGAGGTGTCATTGGCTACAGGAACACAACACTCAAGGTTAAGCTATCTAAGATAGGAAGGTTACAAAAATAGCCAGAGATGTGGCTATCCTGGGCTATTGTTTGTACTTTATGCCTTTCAAAAACTTTCTCTTTTGTTTCTGGTCAGATGGTAATAATAACAACGCTGTGCCTCCCTGCCCATGATTAGAAGAAGAACTATATGAATATTGGCATTGGCAAAGCTATCTCATAGAGAAAATTGGGAAGGTAAATATTTAGAACTTAAAAATGTATCTTTTTTATTTTTACAGTGGTTATGGGTTCATTTGTTGGCCTTTCTCCATTAAAACACTTCCTGGAAGCAAAGAGTGTTAACAAGCTGTTCTGAATAATTTAGAGGTGACTTGTGTGTGCATGTGTCGGTCAGGGGCAAATAATAACATCCCACAGATGACAGTTTATTGTTGACAGTTGTTTCTCTTGAGAGTGACAGAGAAAATATTTCCATAAAGATCTCCATCTCTTATTTTGAATACAAATTTTTATTAGCCCATTCAGTGAGTCTTGAACAAGCAAGTGAGAGACCTCTGGGCTAAACTGTGACAAATGTCAGTAAATGTCAAGTGAGAGTTTTATATAATCTCTCAGACTTTCAGAAAATATCAAATTAGAATGAGGAAATGACCACACGGCTGGGTGCTGAAAACGAAGACTGTGTGGTTATGAGGACAGCCAGCTCGAGAGGCGACCAGACTGATCAATTGAACAGTGGGATCCAGATGGATGCGTAGGGGGAGAGGCACGCGTTGCAATGAAGGCAAACCAATGAACCAATTGCTCGTGCAATCATCTGGCGGGGACATGAGCTGATGATTCCAGCTGCCGACGATCACACACGAGACAGCCCCTTGCCCATCACTCATTTTCCTCCTCACCAAAACCTCTCTCCTTGCTGCCTCTCACAACCCCCATGCATCGACTGTGGAGATTGAAGAGAATAAGACAAGGAAAGCAAAAAGGGAGAGAGTGAGGGAGGGAAAGAGGGAGGGAGCTGGAAGAGGAGGAGGGAAGGAGGAGAGAGCAACATCACTGACTGACTACCTGCTCGAGCGAAACACTGGCTGAAGACGCTCAGACACGCGCGCGCACAGTCGATCGTTCGCGGAGAAGCAACACAATCCTCGGGCACGAAACTATTCAAAGAATCTGGGAATTTTTGGAGAGGAGATAAATTACAAACAACCTTGAAGTGAAAAAGTGAACAGTCATGCATCTAAATCGCGAGGACGAGGATAACAAGGGTAAGGACAAGACACACGCGCAGCTTTTCCACTTTGTTTCTTCACTGTTTGGTTTGTTAGGTAAAAACGCCCTTGAATAGCTAAGAGTCTGTCGGTATCCACAACTGAGCAGATGTTTTGCATCCCTTTCAAGACAAGCCAGGGGTCAATGGCTCTTGCAATGACAATACTTGGTGGCATTGCACAGCGTTGAAAATAGTGCAATATGACTAGTTGATATCCCATGTTAATCGTGTCAGTGTCGGCAATGACCCCAGCGATACCGAAAGTGCATTTCTCTAGTAATAATTATTACACTAGAGTGCTCGTATCCTGCTTGTATGGTGAATGTTCACTTGTTGTTCTGACATGCTTGCCTGTGCTACTTTGTAGTTATCAGTGTTCATGTCAGTGTGACTTTAGGCCATCCTGGCGGGTAAAGACAAGGTCATTACATTCTCATCCATGCACCCTTGAAAGGCGAGCCCACATTGTGTGTGTGCGTGTTCGCGTCGCGGCTACTGCTTTTATTAGAAAGCGTGCTAGTCTCTCTCTCTCTCCCTCTATGTGTACGTGTGTATAGAGAGGGTGTGCGCGGGCGACAGCGCGTGCGGGCCTGCGTGCGTAAATGAGTGCTAATCTCTTATCTTTTTGTGCGCATTATTGAGCGTGACCAGGATCCCGCTGGTTTGTCCAAACGTAAACACTGAGGCAACTGACAAGCAGTCTACAAGTGGTTATGAGGAAATATACCCAGTATTTTCAGCATGTGCACAAGGGGCATGATTACCACTAGTGTGGGAGACAGACTTGTCCATAGCCCGTCTACCTCGACCCTTCTCGCGGCAACTCTTGAGACATGTTTTTTGGAATTACGAGGTAAACCCTAACCTCCCATTCGTACTGTTCTAAAACGAGCAATTGGTGGTGGGAGGTTCAGTGGTGTGGCGAACAGTTTCCTGCTCGGTTGGCAAATGCAATCGTAGCACCTGTGACTTGCCTACCAAGTCCAAAAAACGCGCTCTGGGAATCTCCCCTTTGCAAATAAACAGTAGCAGTAGCAAAGAAAATACACGCATTCTCTGTTGATATAATGATAGGCTTGCAATTATATCTTATATTGCATGCCATAGCAACTGGAGTTATTTTACTTGTTTCATCGTATATGATGCATTTAAGATCGGGCGGTGCCATTATGTTTGTAAAACGACGGGGGCTGGTTACGGTCGCGCCCATAGGTCCGTTTCCCCGCGCATGCCGGTGCTTCCCTCTCCACGTGCATTTCTCCTTGTAAATTCCCGGCGCATCTCAAGGTGGAGCAAGGCGGGGGAGATTGAGCATGCCTCTGCCAGTGATTTAACAGACTGACGTATCGATTATCTTTCCCTCATCGCCTGAGGATTCCTTCTCATCTCTGCCATTTCTATTGCCTACATTTAGGTGTATACCAGAGACAGTGTCTGATCTCAGTCAAACAGCCGTAATAGCAATGTTAAACGGCGTTGTGTTGGGTGGGGACATTTTTGTATTTATTCACCCTCTGAATTGAATCAGGAATTTTTAGAAAGCCTTTTCCATAATTATACAATGATGGAATTTATGTTATTATCTTCAAACGGAATCAATGTCCATACACACAAAACACAGAAAAGGTTTGATATTTTAAGGAACAGTTTGTTTAAATTGATATAGTTAAGAAGTTACCATGGTAGGACCATAACAGTGTTGTACATAATGACCTACTTCAGCTGGTGCAGACACAGTGGTAAACTCAGACCATTAAACTTGGATAGTTAAGAACAGACCTGGATTGATAGAACAGACCCTGAGATAGAATTGATAGAATAGACTCTCTGTAATGTTTGTATAAAGTTAGATTTATTTGCATTACTAAATTGAAAGATAGCACTAATCCCATGTCTTGGAGATGTCTAGATGCTGTGTCAGAAGTCAAAGATGTCTTGTCTTCCAAGACATAAGTCAGTAGTAGTCATTCTGCCCTTTTTACAAACTCCCTCCCCAAACAATTATAAACCTGTTTATAGCACAAAAATGGATTTAGTTAATTTGTTAGAAAATGTTTGGGAAAAAACAATGCCACATAGAGGCTCTGGGGACCCCAGTTTCTCTCTAATCTCAGTTTTATTATTGTGATGACAGTAAGCAGCTTCTCCCCTTGGTCTGAATGGAAACTCAGCGGGAAGTTTCTCTGGAATCTTGCACTGTATTTATCTAAACCGATTACGAGCTAATTTCCCAGCAAAGCCAAGACATTATGTGTTGATTTGTGGTACAAAGGATGGGCGAGCCGAAACTGGTTGTGTGTGTGCACTAAGCATGAATTCTCTCTACATCCCAGTGGAGAAACCCCTGAAACCATTCTGCTGGAGAGATGGATTGTTCTGCTGGTTCTCAGTTCTAGCAAAGCAAGAGCACATTTAACCTCCTTATTCAGTCAATAATTCCCAATTATTCATAAATTAATCGAGTGAAAGCACAAGTTTTTGTGCTTCACTCTTAAGCCTTAGGTGGACTCAAACTATGCATCATGTCTTAAAGAGGCATATTAGACAAAGGCATATGCCAAGCCAGCTGAGTAATAATAAACCGACCTGCAGGGCTTTAAGGCAGTGAGGTTAGCCAAGTCGCTGTAGGCAAACTAACAAGACACCTTCACATGAGTAACTGACCGCTACTGCATGCAGGTAGCCCTAAATTAAGTGTAACTGCCCCTGGAAACCAGTGAACCCACGAGAAAACAAAACTAAAATGTAAACCATAGGAAGACAGTCATCCGGACTATGTCATAGTCATAGTGCTCTCAAAATGATGAATTCAAAAATTTGTGTTGATGTCAAAGGAATTCCAGAACAACCAAGCATGTTTGTTAAAGGTCTGTGATTCTAATATAATACACTTTCTGTTAGACTCAGGCCATGGTCATCACTAATTGGCCCTCATGTAGCTGTCTGTTTCATGTGTGTTCTCCGACAAACAATGGTGTTCCTACACTGTTCAGATTCTGTAAATAGGAAACAAGCTAAGTAGTTTGGACCGAGCCATTCATTATTCCAGTCTAACAACATGTTGCTTCAGGAACAAGGAAAGGAAGGGTGTAATTAGATTGGCTGTTGAAAATAAATATATAAACCATTTGGGCGGAATTGCCGACTAGGCTACCTTTATGAGATCAAGTGGACAATATTTCAAGTATTTGTTGCAAATCAAGAGCAATCAATGGAAAATAAATCATCTAACATTTTTTTTCTTCACTTAATACAAGTTATTTTTCATGTAAACATCCACATGATTTACTTGACTATGTCTTGACTTAAAACATTTTCATTTATCAGAAGGCTTTCACAAAAAATCACACTTGTAGATCAGTAGACAGAAAATAACCCCATCAGGACCCCAGATCAATGCTTTCAATAGACTCTGACCTTTCATCTCCTCAATGACATCTTCCAAAACACAGCTAAATATTCACATTCTGCTGGGCCATGGACCAGATTTCACATCCTCAATACGGTCTGCCTACTTGCAAAACGAATTGCACTGCCGCTGAACGTTGACTTGCATGTGACTGAGTGATTGGTGATTGGCACGTGTTTGAGTTATTGGCCTGAAATAGTCTATGCACAGGATTTAAGTCTCTCCCATCCAGTCACCACCTTTTTAGAATCAGTTTCAACTGTCGAGCACCAGACAGACATGCATTGCAGCCAGGGCCCTAATGGTTTTTGCGTGCCAGCAACAGGCAATAGGTTTTGGGGCTTTAAGGATTTGGGATTCAGTGTTGGAATGACGGACAGACAGTCTCAGCTGCGAGAGAGTCCCTGGTGTCATTAAAATTCCCCGAGCATGGCTCTGATGTTGTAGTGGAGTGATAAGGCAAACACGGGGAGAAGGTCAAGCTCCGGCCGGGTTGTCAGGTCTCTGTCGGATAAGAGGAGCCACGTGGGCATCTGGGTCTTGGCAATGGGCAGCGGTAGATGCGAGTGAGCAGCACCGACACCGGGAGCTGAGCCACAGAGTGGCCGCTCTCAGGATGAACGCCAGACACAGCCTTGATTCTCCCCCTATACCAGTCAGGTAATATATAGATAGATAGATAGATAGATGGATACTATACTGCACTACTCTATACAAACACAACACGCATAACAAATGTTGAAAAGAAATATGGCCTATGTTTGAGAGGATGAGTGAAAAGTTATTTTGTCACCTTTTTACTAAAGAATCAGGGCCAGTTATGTGTCTTATACCGGTGCAGTGTGTCAGTGAGGTGTGGAATGTTTTTTGACATGAAAAACAAGGGACTGTCTAGAGTCAGATTTATTGGTGTAATCTAAAAACGAAACATTCTACACACAAGACGCTATGGTAGAGACTTGGTGTTGTGGCGGAGTGCCTCAGGCACTTTGTGATATTTGCTCCTGACACCAAAGAAAACAAGCTTAAATTTAAGACTTTTTTTGTTTTGTCACCATTGTAGCTAGAGTAATCTGGTCATTGCACAGGGGCCACATACAAATGTATGAGCTTTGATGGATTTGTTTACAAGCTTGATAAATGAAACATTCACATGCAATAATATCACATAGATTTGAGGAATTGCTGGGTGACAGGGCCTAGCGGCATGTATATGCACACACAGCATTCTAACTGAGACATGAATTTGAGACTTTTGAATTTGCTCTCTGCTATTGTTTTCTGGACATAGTTTTGCAATGCATTGACCTGACAAAACAGCAATGCACTTGTTAGCATGGCCATATTGCCCTCCCTGCTGTGCTCTGAAAGGTTTTATTCGCCACAAAGCTCAGTGGTCAAGAGTCTCTCAGCCAAGCCATACACCGCATATAAATCTGGTTAACAAGAACAGAGGGGGTTGTCCACTTCAGCACTTCCGCAAGAAAAAAGTCATGTTGGAGGGTGGACTATCTGGTGGCATCTCCGTTGGTCATTAATAACCTCCTAGTGTTTGTTTCTGTGGCAAAGCTGGCCAGGATGATGTTTTTGGTGGGTCTGGGTTGGGGGGGGGGGTGCGTGGAGGAGCAGAAGAGGTGACCATATAAATGGGGCAGACAGGAGTGTGATGGGATGTGCCTCTGACCCTACTGGATAGGTGTCTCTTCTTCCAGGCAGACGGCTCATAATCGTCCTTCGTAATTGCGTATTAATAGTCACATCCAGCCCCATTGTCAAAGGTCTTGTTAATAGGACGTCTCGTGGAAAAAAACAAAGGGAGAAATAATGGACTGTAAATGACTAGACCTAAGTATCAGTGTGTGTTTTTTTTCTTCTTCTGAGGAACGGCAAAGCGTGTGGGAGAAGGAGGGGGGGAGAAAAGGCGCGATTAGTCAGGTGCTGTGCGTAATAGCCATCTAAAATGGATGTATTTTTATCCCGCGGCATTACTCCTGGGTGTGATGGGGAGAGAGGCACAGAGATCAGCCCATTTGGAGCGAGGAGAGAGGAGCCACAGCACGGAGATAGCATAACACCATTTAGAGATGGCCTATTCTCAGTCGAGCAATGATTTATGCACCGTGCCCTTGATTCCCGGTAATCATCACATGCAGCGCATTAAGTAATGGCAACTGTCCTGCTGTAGTTACAGTAAAATATATTGTTGTGGTGTATGATTCAAACCCAGTGTGAGTAATAGGTCATGCTAAATATGTGCTGTATATCTGAATAAACTGTACTTACATCAGTACTATTATATTCATGGAAATTAAGTGCATTTAGAAGAGTGTAATGGGATATGATACTATAAACTGCTTATTACTGTCATGGTAGCTCATTCCCATTACCAAATTCGGCAGTGATGTAAAATGGCAGGATATCACTATTCAATGATCTAGATCGAAGGTCAGTGATGTGATGGTTGGTCCAGATGACAGACGGTCATGACAGTTGCCCCCGTTACAGAGAACCTGCATTCTTCAGCCGCCAATTCACCAGAATCAATGGTCTGGTCGTGCCGCATTGAGCCGAGGACAACAGAGCGACTCCACAACTTTTGCACCAGGGGTGGAGTTTGTCAGTGTAATGTGTGTCATGGCCTCTGAGCCTGGCATTGCACCCCCCCCCCCACCACCAGTCCACCCCCACCCCTCCCGCCTCCGTCGTGCTGTCACTCAGTATCACGCCGGCGACTCGGAGCTGAACGAACGCCCCAGAGGCCAGTGTCCGAGTGAATGTGGGATTCTCATTAGTGGCATGCTTTGAAACAGCTGATAATGGAGGGACGGGCTATTTTTTTATTTTATTAAAACATTTTACATTTAAATATTTTATTATAAATACAAAGTGACATGGATAATGAGTCATAAAGATGTTGGAGCGAATGAGATAGAGAGAGAGAGAGAGAGATATGTATGACAGAGGGCTGGACTGGAGCACTATGTCTGTTAGAAGTCAGAGGTTGACATGAGCTACTGGGCAGGCAAACAGAGCAGCCTTGCCTGCTTCAATAAAGCCATCACATCTATTAACTAAGATTGAGCAGAACCGGGATGGGAGTGCGAAGGAGGAAGGAAGGTTTGATTATGTGCACCTTTTTGCATGTGTGTGTGTGTGTGTGTGTGTGTGTGTTACATAACACCCTCTGTGGCTGAGTCACGTGGAGTCTCTGAGAGGTTCGCGCAGACCCCTGGCTCTTCTTCTCCTGTGCTATCGTCTTCTTCCTCTCCTTTCTCTCATCTCCTTTCTGTTCTGTCCATCCCTCTCCTCCTCCTGTCTTGTCCTCTGTTCTACTCTTCTTGGTTTGCATCCTCCCCTCTGCTCCTGTTTGACCTTCATTTCTCCTCTCCCATCTCTCTGCCTGTCTATTGCACTCTTCTCACTTACTCCCACACGGCTGATCTACAAATGACATGGATAAACAATCAAAACAGACCCATCTCCAGTAGAGGGAATCGTCTCTATTATATACCACTATACCTAAGTGAAACTAAAAAAGACAGTCTGACTTCAGAGGAAGGGAAACAAATGAGAAATACTAATGGCATCGTGTCCTCCACGCCAGCCCAGCCGGAGGGACGCTCTTCAGCCCAGAGAAGCAAGAGCACAGCCTCATCAGCACGGGCCACGAGTGTGACTCATCAGCCAAGAGCCAGCACAGCCCTCTGCTCTGCTCCCCGCTGTCTCACACACAAGTGGAGTGGGAGAGAGAGAGAGAAAGAGAGAGAAGGGGTTAGGGAGAGGTTGAATGAGGGAGGGGAGGAGGAAGGGGGGGGGGCGAGCTAAGGGGGTGAGAAGTGGGTGAGACTGGAAGGGGAGGATGGGGAGGAGACTAGAAGCAGCAGTGTGACCTCATCCCCTCATAGGAACTTGTATTTTGGGACAGTGTCAGAGAGAGGGTGTATCTGTGTGTGTGTGTGTGTGTGTGAGAGAGTGTGTGTGTGTGTGTGAGAAAGAGAGAGAGAAAGAGAAAAAGAGAGATCACAAGTGTGGCTTTTAATCAGCCAGCTCATAGATGCTCTGGTCTCTAGAGGCTGTGCATGGAAAGAGCAAAATAGAAATAGAAAGAGAGACAGAGACGGAGAAAGAGAGAAGGTGGAAGAAGAGGTAGATGTAAAGTGAGACTGAGGGGAGGTGAGGGGGAGGGGGAGGGGTAGTGTTCTGAATTATCATACCGTTATTTATGAGGAAATGGGGAAGGTGTTTGTGTGGCAGGATCGTCTGGAGCAGTAGGGGTTTCCATTCTGTTATTTATGTGATGTGTAATATTTGGCAATTTGAGGAAACATTTGTCATGGCAGCGCTGCATTGTTTGCGCATGCAGATTCTCAAATGGGGGGGGGGGGGGGGGGGGCTGATGGCAAAATGAACCGGCTGATGGCCTCCCATCAACACGAGATGACAGAGGGGGGGATCTGCTGTGCAAATGGTGTCATCAATCTTCATACATTCATTAACATACCTAGAGGAGCATGCAGTACACGTTCTGTGTGCAGAGCGCACGCCATGCTGGAAGTGTGCATCACATGTGATAATGTGCACGGAACGAAGGCTAACATGCTGTCAGCATGTGAGTGATGGTGTGCGTGTCCTTGTGTGTTCTTAGTATGTGTATACCTTGCAGTAGATGTAGGATTACGACAGGTCAACAAGTCATGCATGGAATGGAAAAGGGCCCATAAGCAAGGGTCAGGAGGTTGTGGTTGTAGTGAGGGGGGTGGGGAATCTCACACTGTGCAGACTGCTAATATGAAATGCGTTTCATGCATGCTTTATCCAGTTATGTATGGAGCGAGCATTGGAGAAGTGGTCCTCTCTGAAGTGGCTTGGTCTCTTGTGAAATCTCTTTGTAGTGGCATGCTCCTCTTGAATTCAACCCAAAGTCACAACCTGGAGCTCTGGAGCATCAGTACGAATGCTAATGAAATGCCTGTCTGAGTAGGCTGATGCATGGGTGGTTTCTGTTTGAACCACACAGTAGAGGAGATGGGGGGAGAGAGAGAGAGAGAGAACAAGAGAAAGAGAGACAGAGGTTAGATGTGAGAGCAATGATGTGGACCAGGTCAAACAGGCTCTTGACTTGAGTGAGCAAAGGTGTAGAGAAGAGCAGTGGAATAGGGTGGGGTGGGTGGGTGGGTGTAGTAGGGGCAGGTCAGCTCACACCACACTTGTATTTGAGCATGGCATAATTACAACTCTGCGAGATCTCTTGGAGAACAGAGAGGTCCTTCTCTAATTCTGGAATCAGTCTTTTTGTCTCAGCACAGCCGCCTGCTGCGGCACATTTGCATTTCACTGCCGGCTCTCTCTAAATATTCCATTTTCACCACCTGTCGTTTTTTTTTGGGTGGGGGATGTGGGCACAGGATATTGTGTCCTCTCCAGCTATACTTATCCTATCCACCTACCCATCCACAGCTGCCTCTAATGTTTGTACGAGGAAAGTCTCTGCCTCCACTGTCGCCCTGGGCGAGCTTCCAGGGGTTCAGTCCAGTGGTGACTGCTATCATTTCTGCAAGCGTTTCAGCTAGAAAGTCCTAATGGAAGTCGAGCTGCCGGTGGATTGGAGTGCCAATCTGCATGAAATGCTGGCCACCAGATCCGGCCCTCGAGAGGTCATCCAGATTTGTGCGTTTTTGGCTCTTTTTTTCTCTCTCTCTCACACAGAGCTGAAATGAAAGTGATTGAGAGGGGATCGGTGGCCCTCCGAGCGTCTCTGAACACACGAGCAAAAAGCTCCCGGCTCCTGGCCTGCCCGCCACAAGCGGTGAGGAAGAGCTCTCACAAACCGACGGGATGAAGCCGTCATTAACGGTGTCAGCGGTGGGATTAGCGACTGAAGCCACCTCAACACCCCGGCGCTAGCGATTCCCATTCAGACCCAACTCACAGCCTCTAAGCTCATCAGAGGGAGGGACAAAGCTTGAGAGAAAGGCACAGGAAGGCCGAGGGAACAGAGGCACAGACAGCGACAGGGACGGTGCTTTTGAGATTGAGACTGAGACTTTGGGGGTGTAAGATGCCCCCTTTACCTTCCCTTCTCTAAGCGTGAAGTCTAAGGAGAGGAGAGAGGAGGAGAGTAGGCAGGGCTGACGTACAGGCAGCCAGAGCACCAGGAACAGATGGCGAGACTGAACGCTTCTCAGACAGTCTGCCTCAGTATGCCAACATTAGTCGCAGAGAAAAAAATAGATGTGTCTTTCTGCGGGCCTGTGATCCACATGTGTGGCAAACACACACACACACACACACACACACACACACACAGACCAGACTTTGAAATCAATTACATTTAAGTGGTGTCACACAGACAAGATTTCTGTCCTGAAGCCAGCACTGAAATACAATTAAAGAGTGAGAAAATGAACAAAAAAAAACACATCTCTTAGGTAATCACATCTGATTATAACAAGACTATTAGCTGTATCACCTTTTCTTAATATGTAAACTCATCTCACAATATACCATTTTTATTGCAAGGATGTATTTACCGTTTATCTCAAAGAACTAGGTCATAAGTGTACACCACTCGACTCGATTATGCTCATGCTGAAGGTCACCTTGGATTTTCTTTGGTTTTTTTTATCGTCTTTCCTACCAAATTGGATTTATTTCGCAAGTTTGGTACTTGATATTACGGCCATTTTAATTTCTTGAGTTGGTCGGGCTCTGATCCATTTGGCCACAAGCACGTCCTAGTGCTGGGTTCTGTCTGTTGTGGCTTGTGGTGGTGGATGTCCAAAAGCTCACTAAAATTCCGTTCCTCGTGAGTTAATACTGTATCCTTTCTGCTGCCTGCCAAGCTGCTGTCAACCTGACAGAAGCAATCAGCTTGATTTCTGGAACGACGTGGCCGAAGTTCCATTCTGAATCTCATTCCGGCTGTCACTTTGTTTTTATTCCCTATTAAATGCTGAGCTCAGGTCAGCAGTGTTGCATTTTTTCCCCCAACCATGTTTGAGAATGCCATTGAACAAAGACACCCAGTTTCAATAAGATGTGCTGCTGTCAAATTCTATTTTATTTGGAATATATCAGACATCTATATATGATAATAGTACCATGTTATTAAGGCAAAATATTAATTTAGTGATTGCATTGTAAGCACACACACACACACACACACACACACAGCGCACTACCATGCTCTCTCACAAAAACACCATTGCATCCACTTGCAAACACAGTGGGAGAGCTAACCAGCCAACCCTTAGGGTATCTCAGTAGCTGTCATTTCTTCAAGCTCCAAAAGATGAAACAGAATCTACTATTTGGACTCCTCCTAACTCCTGAATTTGCAGCCTCTTTCTTGCTATCCTTGGACTCCTCTCTGTCCCATCTGTCCATGTATGTCCTCTCCTCTTGGCACCTCTTCTCTTTGACACATCTCTCCTCTCCTCCTCTCTTTCTCTCACTTCAGCCCTCAGCTACCTCCCACTCCTCCTCTCATCCCTCTCCTCCTCCACCGCCATGCCCTCTTCTCTTCGCTTCCTGCTCCTGCTCTATCCTGTTGTGTCCAAGGCTTTGCTATCCATCGTATCCTGTGCTGTGCTCTCTTCCTCTCTCTCCTCTGGTCTTGTCTCGTTCCCTGCCTCCCAGTCTTCATTTGCAGTCAGCTCACTCACACAGGACAGCATTTATCGTCTGTTGTTTGTTTTGCCAGTACAGTAAATGAGGGTGGTCTAAAGAGAGCTCTTTTCCTTTAACTCACTTGTTCATTCTCTCTCTCCCTCTCTCTTTCTTTCTTTCTTTCTTTCTTTCTTTCTTTCTTTCTTTCTTTCTTTCTCTCTCTCTACTGTGGTCTCACCAGGCTGCATCTTATTTAATATTATGCACATGCATATTCAGACCAGGCATGCTCAGTGCGGACTGCCATATTCTTTAAAAAAATGTATCTGGTGTGCCTGCAGACACCAGCATCTGCTGTTGAGTGCAGAATGGTGACTGTTTTTGTGATGAATTCTCATGTTCGCACCTCCTGAAACATTTCTTCCTTATTATCATGATTGCTTCAGCTGCCATAATCCAATGTCTGTTCCCCAGAGACAGGATGCCGAATGGGAGCTAGGAGGTGTGTGTGTGTTTGTGTGTGTGTGTGTGTGTGTGTGTGCGCGTGCGTGCACGCGTGCACATGTGCATGGATGTGCTGTCAGTGTGTTTGTCTGGGTAAGCGTACATGTGGATTCCCTTAAGCATGTTTATGTTTGTATCTGTGTCGGGTGTCTTGGACCTCAGATGGCCTGTCTCAGCCACACTTGAAAGGATTGAAAATAATGTCTGTGGGGTTGACATTCATGTGTGCTTCCTACCTCTCTCTCTCTCTCTCTCTCTCTCTCTCTCTCTCTCTCTCTCTCTCTCTCTCTCAAATTCAAAGGGTGCTTTGTTAGCATTACTGTTTGAGTACAGTGTTGCCAAAGATATATTTTACAAATGACGCGGTAGTGACACAAACGAATGAATATAGAAATACATCAATCTCTCTCTCTTTCTCTTTCTCAATCTCTCTTTCTCCACCCCCCCCTCTCTCTCTACTAATCCCTCTCTCCACCAGTGATCTCTACACCTATGTCTGATTCCCATTCTCTGGAAAACTGCTTTTCTGGTTTCCTCTTCCTCCGTATGTCTTAATGGGATGGTGCATGCCTCACACCCCCCACTTCATCACAGGGACACGAGGGAGAGAGAGGAATGGACAGATGTGTGTGTGTGTGTGTGTCTGTGGGTGTGTGTGTGTGTGTGTGTGTCTGTGGGTGTGTGTGTGTGTGTGTGTGTGTGTGTCTGTGTCTGTGAATGGGGTCTTACTAGGGGTAGTAGGAGAGGTGGGAAGATGCTGGATGTCTGGGAGCCAGCAGGGATTTATTTATACACTCTACTGAATACAGTCTACTGAATTATTAAAAAGAAAACCTCCGAAGTGGCCATCTACGGTCAGAGACAAACCGGTCGAAGAACTACACACTGACAAGTGGAAAAGTGGGGCAGAACAGGTAGCACAAGCAGACACACACACACAGACACATACACACACACACACACACACTCACACACTGGCACATTGTAGAAAAAATAATGAACCTCCACAGACTGACTTGCACATTGATACACACACCTTTTTTCCAAGATCTCATGAATTCTGAGCACAGTGCGGGGCAGCTTGGAGGGGAGTGTTATCGATGCAGCGATCCACTAATGCACCGATGCGACTGACAGCAGCGTTTCAACCACAGTGTAATTATTTTTAGATATTTTTGATGTGAGGATGATGCCAGGTGGTTTATCGTTCCCCAGTTAGGCTCTGCTGTCGGCTGCCAGATTCAGAAGTTTAATATTTATTTATTTATTTAGGTTTATTTATTTATCTTTTGTTTGGGGTTGATCAGATGTATCCCAGCAGAAGCCAGACATGAAGTGTTCTCGGGACACTGCCATTTTGTTGTGGTATTAAATTGTGCTCTTCTGTTTTTATTACACGATCCTGGGTGCCGCCGAGCCTTTAACAGTCTAAAATGTCATCTGTGGGCTTGTAAATGAGACAATCATCCATGATGGATTATGATAAAATGCTCCTCGGGTGACTGGTCTGCCATTGCCACCCTATCCGAGGTCTGTGCTATGTTTATATTGTCTGGGCTGCTCGCATCCTTAGAGGCTGTTTTTTCGTTAGCCCTGTGACCCTGGTGATATTTCTACACAGGGGTTTAAAATAGAGCCAAGGAGATCCCTCTTGACAAGCTGTGCCCTTTCTCTGTATCACATCACATTTAGCATCCAGCGGGAAGAGCAGATGAGCATCCCTGCACCCCGAGTGAAGGGCCGCGGCTCAAGTACATCCAGATGCATATCTGTATGATTAAGGGTGTCACGATTTCGATTTTATATCGAAATTACATCTCAATCTCGAACTTCGAACTTAAAAGTAGAATCGACGATGCAGCCACACCCCCAATGTCACGTCCAGCTTGTACAAGACGCACAAACACACATGCACGTGCTGAACTGCAGGGTCAACACTCCTCTAATTGTAGGCTGCAGCCAGTTAAAATATAGCCTACACATCAACCTACCGAAATCAAAGCCCCTCTTGCTACTTTGAAATCACCGGTGTGGAAGTATTCGTTCATTCACGTAAATTAAAACTAACTTAGCCTACTCAACTTAGCAAGTGAAAAGATGATCTAGTTACAGTCCAAAGTTACTTTAAGGCTTAAAAGACACATTGATAAGTACATAAACACTAACCTTGGGTCTCTTCGGAGTGTGCTGAAACAATCAAATTAACATTCTGTGTTGTTTCATTTCACTATGTTCACGTCTCTGTTTTAGCCTAATGTTAGTTCTGTTTACATTACAACCTCGCGGTTGGAACTGTTTCAAAATAAAAAGCGGTTTCAAAATAAACCCCCCCCCCCCCCCAAACAGAAAAGGAAAGCGCCAAAAAGAGTAAATAACATAAGGAATGCATCAATAGTAATATTAAAAAAGATTGAAAATCAAAAAAATCGAAAATAACATCGAATCGAGGATTTGGAGAATCGTGACACCCCTATGTATGATCACAGTGCCTTAAACAATGCTTATCTTCAAACTCCCAATTATAGTCCTCACTGAGGATATTCAGCTACAGAGTGCGACTGAACTTAGGAATGGGAATGGTTAGTATGATACATCTGTAGATTTCCTCCCTTTCTGTACACAGCTTCATCTTTAATGTGGTCTGTCCCCTGAGGATTAACCTAGTCTAATCTGTTTTCACCACTGAGATACTGTACTGAATAAGGAGATGATTTCCTGTGAATGCCAGCTCTTGGCATCAAACAGTGTTCACACTGCTTATATGTGACCTTTGGCTTCTTTACTGCTGTTGGAGTCCATGTCTGAACTGATTGCGTATCCAAGTCCAAACCCATCCCGATACGGTGGGAAGAAGTGTTTATCCATTAGGTATGGGCAGAAGGTGTAAATAAAATGCATTTGGATGCTAATATATGGCTGTTTCGAGGGCGTTTCAAAACAGATGCAATTCTGGCTTGAAATAAATGCAAGACATGGAAAACATATCGACCTGTCAGCTGACCTTCAGACGACTGCCAGCACCGAGATTTGGGGAGCTCCAATTATTTTCCACATGTTTGTTTTTATTTTGGTCTTCTTAATGCCATGGCTCTTAGAAATGCAGTGCGTTCCCCCCTGGAGGGGATTTAGTTATGGGCGCTGATAAAATGGTAACTCACTGCCCGGATGGGTCTGACCTTCTGGTTTGCAAGAGCAGTGCAGTCACCGTGTGGCTATATTTGCGCCGTTTGTTCAAGCAACTGGATTATGTCCCTCTGTGCACTATAGGTTAACTGCATCATGCCATCCTCTCAGGCAATAAGTCAGTTTAACATGATTTTGAAAAGAGGAATACGGATTCGCTGCAGAAAATATGGAGGCTGTGTGAGGTCTGCACGTGGATCACGCAGGGTTTTTTTTCCCTTAACCCCACCTTGTGTGTCTGACTTGCCTGGTCCATACAAGTGCAGGATAACAGCAGGAATCCTGTGTTTTTCCTCCTCACATTTGTTTGGGTTTGAATGGTGTGTGTGTGTGTGTGTGTGTGTGTGCGTGCGTGTGCGGGGGGGGGGGTTGTCACACTCTCTGAGCTGGCCTCTCCGTTCACCTGTTTGGCAGCTTTCATTGATGTTGCTGGTTTTTGTGGAGTGCAGTGGCTCGGCGCTGACTGATAGCAGCTATGGGGGGAAACACTTACTGCCATTTCACAGTCTGCTTGAGCACTAATTCAGCTCCCTCCATTAAACCCCAGTGCTGGGCCAAGCGGGCGTGATTCGGCAGCACTCTCCTCCACAGTTCTGCGAAGACGTGTGTTTTGGGTCTACTCTTTAAACCCTGGCCTATGCATAATGGCATCTGTTTGCCTCAAGACTATGGAATCAGTGCCATGTAGGGGTGTAAAGGTACATGTATTTGTACCGAACCGTTTAGGACGTACAGGACGTTCAATACAGATGTGTACCGAATGCAGTCTTTAGTAATCAGTAGGTTTTTTTGCTTTTGGACCATGTTTCAAATTTGAGTTCCCACACACATATTAAATGGCGGACCATATGTCATTTTAGTGAATTAACAGCGGAAAAAAAAACATTTTACACCTTTTCAAAATACTATTCCTGTTGTACATCAGTAATATTGTCAGTGAATTGTTGTAGGCTTACAGTACCTACAGGCTTACCGTACCGAAAATTAACCAAACCGTAACTTCAAACTGAGGTGCACACCGAACCGTGATTTTTGTGAACCGTTACACCCCTAGTGCCATGGATTGTTTGTGTCCTGATAAGCTTCAAAGCTTGATGGCTACATAGTCCAGTGCTGGACCAGGCCTCCTGTCGACTGGGCTGTTATGCATTGTTTTACATAACCTTATTCGATTTGTTTTGGAGGCAACAGGGTTGTTGGTGGTTGTTCGGTATTCTGAATTTGATTGGTTTTGCCTTTGAAAGCGCCTCCGCTGATTAGTGGCGTATCATTGTTAGACCTCTTGTTACCCAGTGTGATTTATGTTCCTCTGTGGGGCTCTGAGGTAACTTGACCTCTCTTGACCCTTATAAACAATCCATAAAATTATAATTTTTGAAAAACAAAAGCATCCTCTCTCAGTGTCAAGGCTTGAAGCCATTTTGTTAAAGGCACATTGCATTTATTTTTTCCACATGGGTAGCCAGATAAATTGTGAAACAATTTTTAATGTTGGCTCAGCGGCTGAAATAAAGAGGTGAAAGTGACTCAGTGTTCTAAGACCTAATCAAGAGGGATATTGTTTTCCTTAGGGCAATTACATTACAACTAACGTGTCGTAGTTTCATTCACTGTATTAGATTAGACTGATTAATTAGACAGGAAGCCCTGCATGAATATGCTGTGGGTACACAGACATGAAATCCACTATAACCTGAGATGAATAGAATATGCAGAGGAATCTCAGCCATCCAGACTGGCAGTTTACAGGCAGACTCCACAGGGACACGGAGGTCCACAGGCAAGGAAGCCATCCCAACTCCAGACAGACACACACACACACACACACACATACACACTGGCCTTGGTACACACAGACAGACAGACAGATACACACACACACACACACACACACACACACACACACACACACACACACACACACACACTGGCCTTGGTACACACAGACAGACAGACAGACAGACACACACACACATGCACACACACTCACACTCTCACACACACACATACATACATACACACACACACACACACACACACTGGCCTTGGTACACACATCGAGACAGACAGATGGAGAGAGGAAGTTGAGAGAAAGGCCACAGGCCTAGTCACAGTGTTCATAGGAGGTGTGTGTGTTTTAGCCTGTTTAATGGACTCACCTGTCAGAGCAACTCACTTTAGCAGTCCATCACTACAGGGCCCACATTCACACACACACTCACACTCACACTCACACTCACACACACACACACACACACACACACTCACACACACTCACACTCTTACACACACACACACACACACACATCCATGCCCACAAGTGCACTCCCATATACAGAAACACACATGTGTGGTAAGTGCATTCAAACATATTCACACATACGCATGCTCATTGACTTGCATGCATGCACACACACTCATGCAGACTGCTTATTCCAGAGGCCCACACAGTTTGGCCCATTGCAGTTAGACACATGAGGGCCCTCAGGTTATAGTACTAATAATGAAGCCATAAAACAACATCCCTCTTTTTTTCCTGCATACACTCTCATACACACAGGACCAATAAAGCCACCGTTCTGAGTCTTAGCCACTGGCTAACAATATGCTTGAGTTGCAAGTGTGTGTGTGTGTGTGTGTGCACGTGTGTATGTGTGTGGAAAGGGGGGGGGGGGCGTGGGGCATGTGTTTGTAGCGTCTGTGCCTGTCTGTGGGGATTTAGGTTTGTGGTATGATTCAGTGTTTGCATGTGAGTGTCTCACTGAGTGCTGTGTCTGTACGTCACCTCTGCGCTGAACAGCAGCCCAGCTCGCAGATTTGGTGTTGCTAGTTTCTACCCTGAGATTGTCTTTTCTACTGTGCATTACTGTGTGTGTGTGTGTGTGTGTGTGAGAGCGAGAGAGAGACGGAGAGAGTATGTGTGCGTGCATCTGTGTGTGTGTGTGTGTGTGTGTGTGGTGGGGGGTTTGGGGGAGAGGGGCAGAGACACCCTGTTGTCTAATTCATTCGGACACCTCCGCACACCCCAGGGAAGGCTCCTATTGAGCAACATTCTGCTGGCATTCTCCACAGACACCTCATACTTCCACGCTCCTCTTCAGTGTCGCCTGAACGAGAGCAAGTGTGACACGCATTGCGCTGACGGTGAGAGTGGGTTACGTGTGTCCTTGTGCGCAGAAAATTGCATTACTGGCTATGCATGCGTGTTATTTGGCGCTAGTTGTTTTTACGTGCATGCCTTGCTAAGAGCAACAATGTGTCGTGCATTCCTATTCCGCGCAAAAAGGGCACAAGTGGTCAGAGGAGCCCTTTTGGTAAACATGCGCGTAAGCAAACACTCGGCCCGTAGGCTCGCTAAGATCAGTGGACTACTAAAAATCTGCTTTATATTCAGAGAGAGTGAGGGCTGGAGGGTCAGCCAGCTGCCTGACCACCACGACCACCAGCGCAATCTAATCCCTCAATCTCTCTCATGTCCCGCGTC
The DNA here is from genome assembly GCF_018492685.1 of Alosa sapidissima. Lineage (NCBI taxonomy): Eukaryota > Metazoa > Chordata > Actinopteri > Clupeiformes > Clupeidae > Alosa > Alosa sapidissima. The sequence goes on along the minus strand of NC_055970.1, from coordinate 17,797,652 downwards.
GCTGTCGCAGTCCCCACGGCTCCGTTCCCCCCCCCCCCCCCATCACACGGCCTCCTCGAAAAACTCCCCTTCTTTTAATCTGCCCTCATCGCCGCCCTCCTCTCAGTCTTCCAAAGAGCACTTTGTCTCATTCCTCACCCTCATCTCTGATCCACTCTCACGCAACCCTCCACCCGCATCCACCCACCACCACAACCTCCTCCTCCTCCACCACCACCACTCCCTCTCCTCCTATCTCTCTCTCTCTTTCTGCCTCTCCGCTGGCCCTCATTCTCTCCCTCTTTCTATCTCTGACCTTCAGCCTCTCAAGTGCTCCTTTGCGTAATCCCTGCTTCTCTCCCCGGCTGGCCCGGGTGCCCTCGAACCCTCCCCGCTCTCCCTCTCTTCCTCTGCCATCTCTCGTACCCACTCTAACCTCTCCTCTCCTCTCCTCTCCTCTCCTCTCACTCTCCCCCCCAGCACTCCAGCTTCCTTTCTCGACCCTCCTTGTTCTTATGCTATCCATCTCTATGGGCCATCATTCCCCCTCTCCACTTCTCTATCTTTTTCTTCTCTTTCTGACCACCATTTTGCACTAATTCTTTCCATCTGTACTCCCAGCTTTTTAAACCTACTTCCACTCTTTCCTCTCTCTCTCTCTCTCTCTCTCTCTCTCTGTGTCTGTTTCTGTTTTTCTCTCATTCTGATATTAACCCTCTATCTCTCTCTCTTCCCCTCCACCGCGGTCTGGGTGCCGGTGAGTTATGCCGTTCCCAGTCATAGGCGGCCCTGTTGGCTCTAAATAAACCTGCGGATGCTGCTCATTACGGGCATCATATCACATGCCTCTGGGAAATGGACTTTGATGGGTTCTGCCTGTGAACCGCCCCGATAAATACACCTGCCAATCAAATAAATGAGAGTGCCGGGGCTGCTTGTGATGCTCCCGTGTCCCCGCGCCAACGCCGCATCGTTTGCCGCATGTGGCAACGGAGAAGGAGATGGGAGAGGGGAGGAGAGAGTGAGGGAGAAAGGGAGGCAGGGAGAGGGGGAGCAAATAGGTGAACGAGTGCAGCGGCTGTAGGAGCAAGGTGTCGAGCGCGTCGCTTCAGTGGCGGACAAAATGGAGCCGAGTGGTGCTCGTGTGTGGCGGCGGCGGTGGCGGCAAGCGTCAGGTGGGGGTGAGAGTAGCCACTCGACGCCTGGTTTAAAGTTTACGCGGAGCCGACATGGCCGGGAGAGCCTGAGTCAGACTGGGGGAGCTCAGCAAGCAGACATAAACACACACAAACACTCACACACAAACATACACACACACACTCTCTCTCTCACACACACACACACACACACACACACACACACACACACACACACACACACACACACACACACACATACATACACACACACACAGAAAGAGAGAGATAGGAGCATGAGGGAACGGGGGACAGAGAGAAATATAGACACTGAAGGGGAGAGAGAGAGAGAGAGAGAGAGAGAGAAGGGAATGAGAGAGAGAGAGAGAGAGAGAGAGAAGGGAATGAGAGAGAAGGCATAATTGAATAAGAGCCTCCCTCAATAGGTGACAGTAAATAAGTCAGTATCAGGGGTGCAGTGGAGCAGTAAATCTAATGAATCTCTCTAAGACTTGCCTAATATCTCCTTTATCCCTTTGTTTTGGTTCGATGCTTGGAGAGATAAAAGAGTACGGATGGGGAATATGATGAGGGGTATGCAGGAATGAGAACACTGATAAACAGACAGGGAGGGAGGGACACAGGGCAGGTTTTCTTTAACAGGTGACTAGTTTTAATCATCCCTGTTGGAGAAGGTGTAATTGCTCGATAAGGGAAAATTAGGATGCAGCAGTGCCTATTACACAAAATAAAAAAGCGTACAGTAAACAGCATATAAACAAGGAAGGGGAGGGAAGATTGAGAGGCGGAATTACATGTTTGGAGGTATCCAGTGGTGAGGGAGACAGAGAGGTGAGTGCTATGTGTGTTGACGAGAAGGCAAGAGGGTTTGTGTGAGCGAAATGCCTCGTCAGCCTCCCATGGCAGTTTATTGCCTCGGTTATTGTTTGTGTCCAAACTGTAAAGTTGCGTGGAGTGCTGCTGCACGCAGTGGCATGAGGGCTGACGCCGGCGGCCGGCGGCCTCTCAGGAGCTCTCCAGTCCGTGGCCGGCTCTGTGCAGCGCGGTGTGGCGCAGCAGAGGGCTCAGCGTGATGCCCATCAGCGCCCAGCGTGGGGCCTCCTCCTGCCAGAGTCCTGATGGGAGCCTTGCGGGGGTCAGGGCCAGGGGGGTGCGGCTCGCCAGAGTCGGAGGGCTGGAAAACATGGTCAGGCTGACTCGCCCCGCTCGCTCCAACCAACACGCTTTCCTAATTGCCGTCCCTTGTGCCAAAGCAACTTCTTTTTTCTGGTACAGATCTGGCCGCTCCACACTGTCTGTCTGCCCAACCCAACTGTCTCTGCGCTTGTGTACAAGATGCGCTCTGACTGGCCCCAGCCGTTTGTCAGGAATATTCTTGTCATGTTATAAAGGCTGCTGTCTTTTATGAGATGGCGCAATCGGAAGGTTTGTTCATCATGTAGAGTAGCCATTTTAGTGTGGGGGATGGCTAGGTCAGCCACTTCATGACATGGATGGGGCATCTTTCTATATTAAAATAATGTCATAGCCAGGTGGTTGAGTTGGATGAATGTGCAAAGCAAGTAATGTTAAAGCAGAATAAGTTGCCTCTTATTTCAACAAATTGTAAAAAAAAACAGTGCTAGACTTTAAGTAAATCAGTTGCATTCATTATTTATTAATTGTCCAGATCTGTCTGTTAAAGCAATGAGTCTTTTAAGCTGTAGTTCTGTAGACTGTATTGCTTTTCCAGCTCATCTATGATGCATTGACTGCTGTGCTAAATTGATTACTCTTTCAAATAGTTTGAATACAGAGATATTTTCTACAAATTGAATTATTTGCCCTAATATTAAGAAGGAAATGCATCATACAGGCAAACAAATTACATGTAAACTCAATGTCAATATGAATATATAATACAATTAAATATTCATCTTCAGACTTTTTGTGCCTTTGTTTTCCATTGTCCAGCCTTAGTAGTTGGAAGACTATCAGAGCTTCGCTAATGTTAAGAGGTCTTCATGAAGCTGGTGCATAACAGGGACTTAGCTGGCGCACAGAACCAACAACTGCACAGCCGGCTCTGCTTAACAGGCACCCTGGGTGCCGAGCAACCTACTTTTAAGAAGAAGGCAGGCCAGCAGACAGGCAGACTAAGGCTCGGCTCGGCACCAAGGCCGTCTGATGAGCCTATGAAGCAGTGCTCAGCTCTACGTTTGGGAGGTTATTTGGGATAGAGCTGTGGCCCTGCACCACTCCCCAAAGAGCCCTCATCTGTCTGCCACTGTTTTCCTCAGCACTCCCCCTCCCCTCCTAACAGCCAATAAAATGCTGAGGAGGACTAAAAAGCATATATCTGGAGCAGTCAAAATTGAGGTGAAGCTCGACCCTCTCCTGAGGAAGGTTGCTCACCACTGTATCTCACCCTGGTGTGTCAGCCTTTCCCTAATCCAATCAGTAGTCTTCATTAAGCGTGTATTAAGATATGTAATTTTCTGATAGGGAGGCACGTTATTTTTCCCCTGTGAATTTGCGATTAGATATGAACAGCATGCAGTTATTAAAGCAAGATGAGTAACATTTTTTGTCCAGTAACAACTGCTCCAACAGCAGTGGAAAACTGTTACATCATACTTGTATTGGACTGGTATTTACCATTAAATGGTTTCATCCTAGTGTTTGATCCAGGGTGTACTATAGCAGTTTGGAGTCGGAGCAGTAATGGCTGGAGTCCTAGTGGTGCTGAATGGGTTTGATGAAGATGCAAAATGGTATTGAGCTCGTTTGCAATTGTTGTAATGTTGTGCTCTCAATAGCCAACCTCTGCTGCACTACAACACTTTAGTTCCATGGACTCACCCAACTAATTGCCTGCATTCATCTGTTAAACCAGCAGAACGCTTCAACAGAGGCTGTGTTGGGTGCACTGGGAGTGGTAGATTGGTTTTCTATATTGCATTAAATTCCAGCTCTCCTGCAGTCTGAAAGATTTCTTGATTTGACAATTACTTGTTTATTTGATCTATGTGTATGTGTGTGTGTGTGTGTGTGTGTGGGGGGGGGGTGTTGTGTAATTTCTAGTTATCACGCATGCATATTACCATCATTTTTTATTCATTTTAACTATGCTTTTATAACATTACCTTGAGGGGGTTGGCCAACTCATCAGTGCCCTCTCTGACTGAGTGGAGACATCACAGGTAACTCTAGGTCATAGTGGTTGGCCAGGCAGACTTGGCTTGTGTGCTTAGATTGGTTTCACTACACTTGGCACTTTTCTGCCACTTGCACTATTTATGGGCTAAATTCCATTTTTGAACTTCCTCTAGAATTTACTCCCCTCTGCTTTATCATACTTTTCTCTACCCCTCTCTTTTTGGGGCTCTGCACTTTATTTACTCGTTCATTTTCTCCTCCCTGTGCAATCCTTTTCTCTTCCCAGTTCCACTGCCTTCACATTAACACAACTCCCAGTACACAGTAATTTGTTTTCTTACATGTTCACTTGCTTTCATACGTGTTCATGTTGTGCTTGTGTCCTACGTTGTGCTTCTGTTCCTCTGGCAATTGCGTCCAGTCTTATGTAATGAAATGTAATGTGGTATAATGTGTTCTGCTCTACTGTACGTGGTTGAATTCTACACATCTCTGCCCTGTGATTGATAAAGTATTTGTTTGGTTGCCAAGAAATGTCTGCACTATTGAGGCAGAGAGGTATTGTGATGATTTGTGCTCTCGGTTTTCTGTCAGCCGCACGATAACATTTATCATTCATGACGAGGCACACTGCAATCCTCTTTGGCGTTGCTCACCCACAAAGCCTATGAGTGCTTGAAACGCCTGAGGTTATCATTTTGCTTTGTTTTTTTTCCTCATTGTTTTTATTTGGTATGTTTTTTTTTTGTTTACACCACGATCAGCAACTGCAGTTATGTGTATAGATATGAGCTTGGCATTTGAAAGTAGATAAAAGAAAATAGCAAATAAATGCTGGATGCAAACTAATGATGACACTAGTAGTCTATATTTAGAGCAACATTTTAAAAAGGGACTGTTTGAAGTAAGGCAGTGGCATTTGTTTGACATTTTAATCTGTTACATTTCCTTGTAAATTCTGTTAACGTGCAGATGAAACTGAGGAGAGCATCTGCATTTGGGAAGTAAAAAACCCACTGAGATCTATGGAGGTCGGAATCAGCTGTGAGGGAAGATAGAGATTAGGCCCAAAAGTTATTTCTCATTTGCATATTGCACTCATTTCCCAGAGGGAGAGGGGGGGAGATATGATTTATAGGGCAAGCAGGTGCAGAGAGAATGAAAAGGAGAGGCTGTTTATTTGCGTTACCATAAGTGTATGTGCATGCGTGTGTGTGCGTGAATGTGTGTGTGTGTGTGTGTGTGTGTGTGTGAGGCCAAAGAACAATGCTGAGAGCTTCCCATTCTTTAGCTGACATGGTTGGGCAACACAAGCCATCGCCTTTAGAATTCTCCTCTGAGATGGACCGTGGAGAGGAAAATGGCAGTTTTGTCAAGACAGAGGAGAAAATGCCTCTGAGACACAGCACACTGGACCAAAGAAGCATGCGCTTGTCTGTCAAGGTTGTGTTTGTGCAAGTGCTGATCAGCCAACAAAAGCGGAGAGTTAAAGGAACGAAATCGGCTTACATTTATTTACAACAGGGGACTTGTGAGATGGATACTGACAATTACAGCATGTGTTCCCTGGAGCGTTTTAATTTAGCTGGTTTTGGTAATGACTCTGTAGTATGGAGGACCCTACCAGTCTTTACTGTGTGTGTGTGTTAACCCAATGAGTGCATCGATTCTACCAATCTGCCTGGTCTCTGTGTGTGTGTGTGTGTGTGTGTGTGTTAACCCCAAGAGTGCATCTTTCTGTCTGTGCGTTGTTACTTTGTCTAGGCTTATTTTTCCCCCTGTTAGCTCACCGTGTGTGTGTGTGTGTGTGTGCGTGTGTGTGTTAACCCCAAGAGTGCATCTTTCTGTCTGTGCGTTGTTCCTTTGTCTAGGCTTATTTTCCCCCTGTTAGCTCACTGTGTGTGTGTGTGTGTGTGTGTGTGTGGATGTGTGTGTGGATGAGCTACAGTATGATAAATGAGGTGAGACAAAAAGGCACATTACTGACCCGCACTCTTCCGTCTTCTCTCTCTCCCTCCCTCTAAAATGCGCCTCGTTTTGGTGGTAGAGATATTCTTAAATCATTTATTCTTGTCTCCCCCCTCCCCCATCCCATCCCAACACCACATATAGAGCCCAATCCCAAACCTGCGTCCACTCCTCCTCCTCTATGTCCTATCATTCCTAAATCACATCCCTCCGCTACCTCCCGTTGCTCACGGTCCAGGCTCTTCTCAAGGTTACCTCCTTTAGTGTGGTCTTTGGGGAGAGCCTCCCTAAACCAGCTGAAGGGGGTGTCGAGACCCTGCTGTATTTTTATCAGCTAACGGATTGTTTTAGTGTACGAAGCGCAATTAGCCGCGCAACTAGGTCTTTAGGTTGCTCCGATGGCCCCGTGCTCACCTACTCACTTACTGTTCTGCCTTAAGTGTTGCATGGTGGTCCCAATACTTTATCTGGCTCACCTTGGCTAAAGAAATGGGTTGGTGTTTTTGCGTAACGGTCGGTGTGCAGTGCACTGGGCAGATACTAAGTGGATGTGAAATGCAGTGTGGGGTAACATCACTGAGATGGCTGATGCATGAATTATGTTTTCAGACATACATTACCTCTCAGTGCCTCTGCTCCCACTTCCCTTCCTCCCTCCTGAGTTATGAATGACGATGCCCCGGCATCTAGGGACCTTTCGCTATCTTTAGCCTTGCTACAAGATCCGTATCTAAGCGGCTGTGTTCGTTCCATCCAAATATGGAAAAAATGGAAAACAGAGGAGAACTTGAATGAAACATTAAAAACTACAATTAAGAGTTATAATCCTCTCTTTTATTCAGTCTTTTTTTCTCTTTCTCTCCTATGAATCCCTTTTTTTACGGTCTTTGTCAATTCAGTTTTTATCATAGCTTGCTTAGCGAGCTAATTGGCATGGCAGTAATGCATTTGAGACACCTCATTATGTGTGAACAGATTTATGAGTTTAGGGTAATCATGAGATACTATGGGATTAAAACCAGATTCATTTCACATTTCAGACGGCGGTGGAGAATAAAGGGGGGGGTGGTGGTGGTGGGGGGGGGGGGGGGGGTGGTCGGGGGGTACTTTGCGGTCAGAAGTGAATGATGAACTGAGCGCTTTTTTAAACACTTTTGTTGAAATCTCTTTTTGCCCCCCCCCTCTGTCTCTCTTCCTCTTTCCCTCTCTCTCTTGCTCCCTGCCCCCCCCCCCCTCTCTCTCTCTCTCTCTTTCTCTCTTTCTCTCGCTCTCTCTCGCAGGTTCTGTGTCCCTCAGCGTGTTCCTGGTGTCTCTGGGCCTGACGGTGTGTGTGGTGTGGCTGGTGGCCCTGTGTGGTGTCTGTGGCTGGTGTCAGCGCAAGCTGGTGAGTGACGTCAGAGCCTCCCCCGACTCCAGAGCCCCACGTCTCACACACACACACACACGCACACACACATACACACACACACACACACACGCACGCACGCACACACACACACACAGAGCACCTGTGCGATGCAGTGCAGCACATTATACCACCTGCCGCTCTGCACCACTCATATACACTCACCTATTACACAATACCAAAATGCTGATCCACCAAACTCACCTTGGACAATTAAATGGCTCTTTTTTGGTTACTAGAGAGCCATTTCACTGTCTCTGATGTCATGGCCAAGGTCAAAACCTAGCAGCCATATTTAGTGAAAGGTCCACTTTAGAAAAGGAAATAGGTTGTTAGTAAGCTACTGTATTGAACAATGTTCTTCTCCTTCCTGATTCATTACAGACTAAAGCTAAAGCAAGAAACATCAGAAGGGAATTTCTCTTTTATGTGGCCCTCTTAAGGAGGCCTTTAGGGACATGCATTCAGGCTGAAATATGTTAAGAGCACATTTCAAAGAATTGTGTGCACATTAGCTTTAATCAGAAGAGAAAAGGCATCTGCGTAGTCATACAGAGTGTTATGGTAGGGTTTGTCTGTAGCCATTTTTAGATAGTCATATCAGTGCATGGATTTAATTGGAGCACAGCATCTTGGTTGACATTTTGTTTACAAATGGGAGCACAGTCTCGTGTCTGTGTGTGTGTGTTTGTGTGTGTGTGTGTTTGTGTATATTAGAATGAATTGGTTGTTATCGGCGCTTGTTGGAGGCAAGGGTTTTTGCACTGTTTGTTTACGAACACCATGAGGTCAGTTATTCCACCAACTGTGTCTCATTTAGTACACAGTGCCTCGTCGTCTAATACACAGAGAGAATAATGCACACAACAAATATCTGAGGGAACAACAGGCACATAAATCCAGTAGGAAAGTCAATATAAATAGATTTCTCATAATTGGAGAAAAAATGTGTTTGTGTGTATGTGTGAGAGAGAGAGAGAGAAATATTATATGTCAGTGACTGTATGTGTGTGTTACTGTGTGTCACAGAGAGAGAGGACAAGAGAGAGAAATTGAAAGTGTGCAATCTTTGATTGTGTGTGACTGTTTTTGTGTGTGTGTGTGTCTGTGTGTGTGAAAGTACCTGTACCCATTAAGTGAGAAGCCTTAGACAGGGAGTCTCCGAGCCATAGGGATAGGAAGCATCATGACTAAACCGGCACTGCTTATATCCAGGGTCTGTGACAACCCCAAAATGAGACAGAGAGGAGCCATGCCTCTCTGAATTTTACTGCCTATAACACTGATTCGGGTATAATTAACTCTGATTAATAATTAGTCATTGGCAGTCTGTTCATTAGAATGGGGGTAGAGGGATGTGAGGGTATCAGTATTTAGTATGGGCAAATGGCTTAGTCTTAAATTAAATTCTGTTATGGGCCCAAACATTAACCTCCTTACCCTCAGCCACAGCCAAACAGTCTGGTATAGAGTGAGAACTCCTCTACTGCACGAACAGTTGGGCTGATGTTTTATTTAGAATGACACTGTTGCTCGACACATGAAGTGACTAACTGGCTGATGTGTGTCAAGTGAGTGCAGGAAAGAGAGAAGAGATTCTGAGTCTGGAAGTGAGACTGGCAGTCCGTCTCCTTTAGAAATGGAGCTCAGCAGAGAGAATCTGATTCTGGATCAGGGTCTTGCACCTCCTAGAATCCGGATCAGTCCCTTGGGTGGAATTAGGCTAATTGTGTGCGTGGACTGAATCTGGTTCTACTGTGTGTGTATATGAAGGAAGGCTGCAGTCACATGTGGTTATGAGAGACAGCTGGGTTGTGAACAGCACTCTAGGGTTCTTTAACGAGGGAGAGTATTGTTGACATGTCTAACATTTCCAACTCCAGGTGTTCAGCTTACACAACCGATTCCCCAACCATACAGACAAACAAACAAACAAACTCATGCAACAAATATCGATTGGAAAGAGCTCTATGGTTTGAATTTCAGATGTTTACATCATCTTGTTTTGGATGAGTGTGTGTGTGTGTGTGTGTGACTTTGGAGCTTCTGTTTGCCTACCTGATGGTGTCGCTGGTAGGGTATCATTTGGTGGGTGTTAATTATCCACCCTGGGTGTGACTAGTGCGCTGTATGGAGTCATTAGCATGCCTTCTCCCTGTGTCCTTTGTGTGTCTCTCTCTCACACACACACACACACACACACACACACACACACACACACACACACACACACTCACTCACTTAGAGACACAGGGATGAACGCATGCACGCATGTACACACATACACATGCACATGCACACACACTCAAACACGCACACGCACACACACACACACACACACACTCAGAGACATGTACACGAACGCACATGCACGTGCACACTTGCACACACACGCACATGCTCAGAGAGACACGCATGTACGTACACACATACACATGTACGTGCACACACGCGCGCGCACACAAACACAGACACACACACACACACAGTTATTCAACCTGTCATTGTCCCGCTCTCTCACATTCATATGCTCTCTCAGACATAAACAAGGTCAAGATTGGCAGTGTTTTCATGGGTGCACCATGGATGGGCCTTTTTCTATTCTGTCTGAGGCGAGGCAGAGGGCCAAACGTGTGCCCTTCACTACGAGTGTTTATTGAAGGATTCTCTCGTCTGCACATACATCACGTGTCCCACGTGTGTAATTGAACCCTTTGTGCTTCTTATCTTTCACGCTAATCTTTGCCCTCAATTTCCTCTCAAATGCACGTATCACAGAGTCACAAGAAGTCGAATGCTTCCATCGTCACAGGTTACATCGAATTACATTTCAGCCCTTTAACTTAATCTAGATCAACTCAGAAACTGAAAGGTAGATAAAGTTGAGCTTTAAGTGGAGGTAGTGGTGTCAACATAATTCTACTTGGAGTCAGATATAACTGGAATCAGATGTACAAGTCTGCACTTAAGTCATCTAGGAAGAGGCAAGTGTCTGGTGAGATGAATTAAAACATTCAGTGGACTGACATTCAAGACATTGGAAGTGGTTCACTATTCATCAGAGCAGCGGTGGTCAGGGACCATCTCCGGGCAGTGAGCCATCGCCCAGCTGAAGGGTCATCACACTCAGATGTCCTCAGTCATTAGAAGGTGCTGTAAAATGCTGAAGTCTTCATGCCTGCCATCTGGAACTGAGGAAGCCTCTGATGAATGGCAAGACTCTCTTGGTATTGTAATGTACAGGAAATCCAGTGAATGTTCTTTTTGCTATAGTTTGGGAGACAGGTTTGTTATGGTTTAATTCCACATGATATAACAGATCCAACCCCCAACTCTCCCACATAAGAAAGACAAAGTTTAAATTAAGACTAATACACGCTTTAGTACAAAGATGAATAGGTATGAGAGGACTATTAGAAGTCTGTTTCTTCATTTAGCATCAATTTTAAAACCCAAGTATAGACATGAAAGAATATAATGTAGATAATGGATTGCCTCACCCCAATAACCTATCCGAAGCTTGTAAATATAGTAGCCCAGACACCAAGTAGTCAACATTTTGAATATAAACATCCACCAACATGTTATCCAGATTTAGGGAATGCATTTACCCCACAGCAACATTTACAGTCAATAAAGTGCATTTACAATCATACCAGCAGGGTGGAGCAAGGGGAGTTAATCGATAATGGATGCCGTTGTTCTCTCAGACAGAATTCATAAATAAATAAGGCTCAAATGGGTACCCAAATATACTTTGGCAGCCATTAATACACCTGGCTGGCTGGCCCGACTAAGATCTACGTGTGGGAAACACTTGAAATCTTCTGCACTAGATCCATAATGTGACTATCTCCTCTTCTGCTCAGTCCCACGCAGTGATGTGGACAAGAGAGCACATCTCGGACTGCGGACTGCTCAGCGCGCTTACATAAGAGCGTCTTTCTGCCTGACAGACACAAAGGCCTGGATGTGGTTAATGCCCCATGTTGGCCCCGAGGGGCCCACTAATGATTCATATGTTTATGCCCATGTTGTTCCATGCCACAGGGCATTTCTAGAGCTTTGTGAATGCAGCAGCTCAGTAAATTCTTGCTTTGTCTTTCAGTCTTTCGTGCAGTCTCTCTCTCTCTCTCTCTCTCTCTCTCTCTCTCTCTCTCTTCCTCGCTTCCCTCCCATTATGCTGCGCATCCTACATGTTTATCCTGGGCTCTGGCAAGCATGTTTGTGCAGGCGTGGGAGTAGATGCAAATCCACCTCTCTCGCCCATGTCCACCCGCTGCAGCCCTCGCTCTCTCTCTGGCTGTTCATCTGGGCCTCCATCTCTGGTGCTCACCTAACATCTACTCACTCCGACTCATACACCCACGCCGGTGCGGCGCCCCTCAGACCCACTGCTTCTCTCTCTCTCTCTCTCTCTCTCTCTCTCTCTCTCTCTCTCTCTCTCTCTCTCTCTCTCTGCTTGTTTGGTCTCCCTCTTTTCAACTTGTACCTGTTTCCTCGTGGTCTCCTTCACCACTTCGCTTGTTTGGTCTTCCTCTCAGCATCTACCGGTTTCCCTGTGGTCTCTTATACCACCCCATGACCACCTTTCCCCCCTTTCTGCTTTTCTCCTGGGATTGTTATGCCTCTTGTCTTGATTGTTATGCCTCTCTCTTTGTGTTTATCTCTGTACGTCCTTCGTGAGTTTGGTTCTGCTTGTTCCTGTCTGTGTGCTCTTTTAACCCCCCGTGTCCCCCGCTGTCCTTGTCACCACTTTGGACCCATGCTGCGCCACCTCTCTCTTTCCTCTCCTCTCCTCTCCGCTCTCTTTCCTCTCCCCCCCTCTCTCTCTCCTATCCTCTCCTCTCTGCCGTGTTTCATACGTCCTTTTCTCCTCTCCATGTTTAATTCCATTAGGAGGTCCAGTCCAGATGGGATCACTTAGACTTGGTGACACACACACACACTGAAGGAAGGCACTTAGCAGCCCCCTCATGTCTGATCGCTGTTAAGGTTCTCCAAAGTGACAACAGAGCCCCTGCTGCAGCCACCACTATCCAATATGCAACAGTCCGCTCCAGTAAAATATGTATGCCACCAAGAATACAGCCCAGATTAATGAGCACATGGGAGGAAACAACAGAGTGGCTTCTTCTCATAAGCCAAAGCTAAGCTCAGTGCTGCACAGACATCTCTTAGGTACTTGCGTTGAGGTCCACAGAAAAAAACATTACAAAACAACTGCCACCCCCACAATTTCCTTGCCCTGAAATAAACTGCCTGTCCATTTGTCTAAATCATGGTCGATTGTAGACTAAGGCTCTGTTGCAGTACAAATTGCAGTAGATCACAAGCCAAGGGTATTCATTGATCTCAATCCAATACATTCCAGAGAAATGTCACTCAGTTAAAAATATGAACAAAAATGGAAATCCATAGTGAGAAAGCTAATACGATGGTTATGGCTTATTGATTGACCCCATACACCCCTTCAACTGACCTAACTAACAACCCAAACAAATTATCGGCATAGCGATAGTGAAGCCAGATGTATTCCATTTGCCTGGTAGTCGGCCTACTAAAGAGTTTGAATGGAGGAGCCCAATTTTCATAAACTGTGAGAAATATGGATGCCCACTTTAAACACATTGACAGGACAGTATAATGAAATCGTAAAAAAGACATGGTGGGAGTACATTTGAGTGGAACAGGGATTTGGATGCCCATTTTCCACTCGAGCATGATAAAGGCAAAACGGGGAGGCAAAGTGCTGGCTTATTTTCCCCATCGTTTACTGTCGCGATCGCACATGTAAATGCAAATTTGACCCAGATGGTTTGTCTGGCAGGGCGCAAGAGTGGAGGAGGAGGAGGAGGAAAAGAGTAGAGGGGAAGATGAAGGCATCAGGAGTGGAGAAAGAGGAGGAGAAGGGGCGGACGTGAAGCGTGAGGATGTAGGCTGGAGGGGGGTGGATTTGTGGCCGCTCCTCAGCTGTGACACAAATTTACCAGTATGGTGCCGTCGTGCCGAGGAAGACCCATTTGGGGAACACACCAGCCAGCCCCCGCAGGAGAAAAGACTCTGGCTCTCGAACACTCGACACACACGCACACACGCACACACGCACACACGCACACGCACACGCACACGCACACGCACGCACGCACACACGCACACACTTTACTTTCTCCATCCCCTTCTTCCAGCGCCGTTGATCACGTCTCTATTCCCTCATCTCCTCGCCGGTTTTGTTAATTCATTTGGAAACCCACACATCCTGTCACTCACTTGTTTAGCCACCCACCACCCCCCAGTGGGCTTTATGTTTTTCTTGCCCTGTTTTTCCCGCTTCCTTCTCTCCCACTCTCTTCCTCTGCCTCCATCCCTCTATCTGCCCGCCCCCCTCTCTCTCTCGCTCTTCCTCTCTGCCTCCATCCCTCTATCTGCCCCCCCCCCCTCTCTCTCTCTTCTCTGCCTTTTCTCCTCTGCTGCTCTCCTCTGGCCCACCCCTGTTCCTGGCTGCTTCCTCCCCTCTGTGCCACCAGCCCTCTCAATCAGCCTCATTCTCTCTCATCCTTCCTCCCTCTCTCTCTCTCTCTCTCTCTCTCTCTCTCTCTCTCTCTCTCTCTCTCTCTCTCTTTCTCTCTCCATCTCCCGCTCTCTCTCATCCTTCCTCTCTCTCTCTCTCTCTCACTTCATTTCTCTCTCTGTCTCTCTGTCTCCCGCTCTCTTCCTTGCCCCCCCCCCTTACCTAACTCCTGAACATTTTATGGGAGCATTAAATGATAGATGAGCTGCACTTGATAGCATACTCTTCGCTGTCAGAATCCTGCCTTCTGTGTCCCACTTGAAACCACTGTGAGTCTTGACTGAGTGCGTGTGTGTGTGTGTGTGTGTGTGTGTGTGTGTGTGTGTGACTGTGTGTGTGTGACTGTGTGTGTGTGACTGTGTGTGTGAGACTGTGTGTGTGATAGAGTGAGAGAATGACAGAGAGAGAGAGGGAGAGATGCACGTTTGTGTTGTCAGTGTCTATGTGTTTACATAGTAGAGGTTCAGTGTTGATTGTAGGGTCATAATGTGTAAATAATACAGCAACATAAGTGGATTTGCAGTGCCAGGGGATGTTACCGGAGACGATGAACATGGGAGGCACTTATGTAACACCAATAAAAGTAATAAAGAATCCTCATCCACATGTTCTACGATACGTTTCCCCATCACTATTACACAAGCCATCCTGTGTTCCTCCTCTCCAGCAGTCTCTGGCCATTGAAGTGAATTGGCAACCATTTCCTGGCAACGATAGGAACTGTAAATGTGCAGGGGGCGGAGTGGAAGCCACCCATCAGAGTGCATGTTCCCTCTGTCTGCAGAGTGTACTGGCGAGTGTCCCCTATCTGCACAGTCACTTCAACAGATCTGTTGTGCTGTCAGGAGAATCACAGGGGAGATTTTTCAGTCCGTTTGAAGTGAGACGCTGCTTTCTGCAACAGAACCTCTTCATCACTTCAAACGACGAGCCACAACCAGCACAAAGCCTTTCCAGAGGCTATGTCTGTGTGTGTGTGTGTGTGTCTGTGTGTGTGAGTGTGCATGATATGTACATTCTTTGTGTGCTATGTCATCTATGTCATATAAGTCTTCTTGAATGTACATTGCACATGTTGAGCTTGGGCGGACAGGCAGACTATGCGTCTGGCTTCTGTTTGTTGTGGAGTTGTGTTTGCTGTTGGCCAGTGGACTGGTGGACAGTCTGATCAGTGCAGCGGCAGGGTGGTTCGTTCAGTCGAATCCCATTTAGGAGCTGGAAGCCGGCCGTGAGTCCTCAACCCCGTCCAAAGCGCCGCTTCCCTGTCACTCATTTCGAATCGTTCCTCATCTTTTACACTGCTTTTGGCAGGTGATGGATCCTGAAAGGCGGTAAAATAAATCTTTTGCCAGAAAATGATTTACGGATACCCAAATGAGGACAGTGCTTGGAGCTACCGTACTGTGATACACAAACATAATATAATGTGATTGGCCATTAAGGTGGCCCTCTTGATTGTTGTGATTAGCTTAGCAAACCGTGGGCAGGTGAAGCACACCAAGTCAAATAACAGCCATTGATCTATTTTGGCCAAAATAATAGTGCACTTTATATTCTTTGCAGACTCTTGGGACATACCCATTGACTTCACATAATTGGCCCCTCTCCCAGAGCGGTTCACATCCTCAAAAATAAAGACTGAGGCGAGGGCATGTGGCGCTAAAGGTGTTTCTCTCATACATGAAGTATCTTCCTTCTTTACTCATCCACTCTCTCTCTCTCTCTCTCTCTCTCTCTCTCCTCTCTCTCTCTCTCTCTCTCTCTCTCTCTCTCTCTCTATTCTCTCCTGTATCTCATATCCTCTTCTTAGTGGGGTACGAATTGTATTTCCGTAGGATTTTTTTGCTAAAATTTATATTTTTGTTTTATTTGCTTTATTTGGGGTCCTACTGTGATGATGGGGTGCAAATTTTCTGACCCCGCTTTGTCACCTTGGCCAGGATACTGACCACACACGACATCTACTAATAATGATCACATTTTCACAATCTTGGTGTCAATTTAGGGGTTATTGAGGATGCTGAGTCCATTTATGACAGTTTCATTGTGATCAGAAGTTGTTATGACTCATTTTTTGCAGTAATAAAGGCAAATCCAATGGGGCAAAGTCGCCAAACAGTAAGTGAGCTCATATTTTGGGAACACTTTGATGTATGTTAACGAAACTTGGTCACATGACAACTGACCCCCTCCCAAGGGTACACAACAAATTTGGTGTAATTCGTCCACTTGGGGCGCTATAATTAGCAAACCTGCGTTTAGCGGTTACAGTATGTCACAATGACGTAGGGTTAGCAAAAAAAATCCAATGGCTAGTCATACTCTTCATACTCATATTGATGATCATTGCAAATTTTCCCCACTCATTATGAACAATTGGCCATATTGGATTTTCCTTAAAGAGAAAGTAAATCATCAGCAGTCACAACTTTATTTGGCCCCCTCACTGCTGCTTGCCATTTTTTGTCAAAGATAACTATTTCAACACAAGATATATGTGTTTTAATTCTGTCTAATGACACAAAGCTGAGAATCACATTGCTAAGATACAGACAGAAGATACAAGAAGACACAATTATTATTACTTGGACCAGTCTTTAAAGGACAAAACATGCAAGAAAAGAGCAGCAACATCAAGGGAGTTTGAAATTCATCTGGAGATGAAACTCACAATGTCTCTAAAGGAACTTTTGAAGAGGCAGATACACTTAGTGCTCATCAAGCAATGGTGTGTTCAGCTGAGACTGGCTGGAGTGAAGTTAGAGTTTGGTCACCAGATACTGATGTCCTAATCCTTCTGCTTGATCTTGTTGCTGGTAAGCACCTTGGACCTCACACTCATCTCAAGTTTCTTACTGGTAAGGGCACAAAATATAGAGAAATTGATGTGGTAGAAAGAGTGCAGATTATAGGACATCAAAAATGTCAAGGCCTTATCGGTCTCCACAATTTCTCTGGTGCTGACTGGGGTGGTAAATTTGTGGGCGTCAGCAAAAAGACCTGGGTTGATGCCTACATAAAAACTTGATGATGATTCTGTCATCAGTTGCTTTAAGAAGCTTGGTGAAGGTCCATTGCCATCTAATCTCATCAATGGTGAGCTTCCCCAACAAGTCAGAGGTCTAGAGCAGTTTGTCTGCAGTGTCTATAGGTTAACTGGTCACACAACTCTACCAAAACTGAGATGGGAGCTATTTCGGACCAGGAACTTGGAGGGAGAAATGTTACCTCCGTCACGAGCTGCCTTGTTGCCTCATATCCTTCGTGCCAATTACATTGCCATGCGTGATAAATCCTACATTTCAAACTGTCCAGTTCTTCCTCAGATTGAAGAAAATGGTTGGACTTTCCAAGAAGGAGTTTATGTTCCTGTGACATGTCTTACACTCCCTGCCCCTAGAGCTGTGATAGAGTTGACAAAATGTGTGCGAAAAACCCAGTGCAAAACACTCAGGTGCACTTGTCACAGACATGGAATTCCCTGTACTCCTTTTTGCAAATGCTTTGCTGGTGACTGTGAAAATGCGACCAAGCATACTACAAATGAGGATGATGCTGACGAATGATCGATTTATGTAGAAGTGTATTTCTAAGGTGTTTTATTTCCTGTTTATGTTTATGTTTATGTAACTTTACATTAATAATTAGTTCATTTATCAATTAGTTCATCAATTAGTTCAATACTTAATACTTAGTTAATGTACACTGTCATTGCAGTAGAGCTACAGTACATTTTGTATTAGTTTTATTTCAAAGATGTTAAATGATTGATTGCTTTATTAGCTATTGTAAAGGGAAATATCAGATTGTTCACCAGATTGTTAAAAAACACAACAAAAAAAACAACAAAAAGTATCTAAACACATATCTGCTAACTGAGGCCTTTAGTCTCTAACTCTTTCTAAAGCCGCTATATCTAACAAAGTTATTATTATTATTATTATTATTATTATTATTATTACTATTATTATTATATAAATTACTCTTCAAGTTTATACAGTGTATTAACTTCTTGAGTGCACATAACTTAGAGTGTATATAATCAATTTGACCAAAAAATATGATAAAATACCCTAGAAAAGCCTAAACCACTACCAAAAAATGAGACATAACAACTTCTGATCACAATGAAACTGTCATAAATGGACTCAGCATCCTCAATAACCCCTAAATTGACACCAAGATTGTGAAAATGTGATCATTATTAGTAGATATATGTGTGCAGTCATTATCCTGGCCAAGGTGAGAAAGCGCCCCCCAGAGGAGAGGCAAAACGGGGTCAGAAAATTTGCACCCCATCATTTTTCAACAAATAAAGCAGATAAAACAAAAAAATCAATTTTTGCAAAAAAATCCTACGGGACCATTATTTCATGACAATTCGTACCCCACTATCTCTTCCTCCTCTATCTATTCCTCTAATGGCCTGGTTTGTGTGTGTGTGTGTGTGTGTGTGTGTGTGTGTGTGTGTGTGTGTGTGTGTGTGTGTGTGTGTGTGTCTTCCCAGGGGAAGAGGAACAAACCTGGAGTGGAGACAGCGGGCACCCCAGACTCTTCTCGGGGCCGAGGGGAGAACAAAGGCCTGAAGTAGGTTGGGTTGGGACAAAAGGGGGATAGAGTTAGTGGCACATAATTGTCCAGTCCTCCCCACACTTTGAAGGGTGTAGCTCTATAAAGTCTCAATGGCCCTTTCAGACCAGCCCCCCGTCTGGCCTTTGGGGCAGGTTGAAAGTTGTGCAAGGAGTCCATTAGAAGAGTATAAATGAGTTAGAACAGGTGCTAAGAGTGGCAATTATCTCCACAGTCTTTGCCTGTTTTGGGCGTGTCATGCGACTGACTTCATTTTTAATCATAGATGCTAGGAACCTGAGCATCACTTAGCTTACAGTCAGCTGCTGCGCACCTAGAATGTTAATCAGGCTCCAATCTAATTAGATGAGAGCATCAAGCCCAAGATGGACGCTATTGTTCCTTCCGCTTTTGCGTCCAGTTGGCTTATCACCAAAAGGTGATCCACTCTCCCGCGTGGCCCTATCTTCCGGAAGCCTGCCCCTCGCACGCCCCGAAGACGCTTTGATTCGCATAATCGTTGTGTACAAACAATCATTAATCTGGAAGCAGGCAGTCACATTTTTATGAGCTGCGAGAGGCAGGAGCACTCAAGGAGACAATCGTGGGAGATAATGGGCCTGCTTGTGTTTGTGCAGAGGCCTGAGCGAGCGCCGAGCAGGGGAGGGGGGGGGGGGGGGGGGGGGGGGGGGGGGGGGGGGGTTTACCGGAGCGTTCTCACAAGCAAAAGCAAACGCAGTCAGGGCGGTCGGAGCAGAATGCCATCTGAATAGCATCATGCTCCACCCGCAGTGCCCTCACACAGTCACGGACAGATGTGCGGCTGTGTCTCCTCACTCCTCTCTCAGCCGCAGATCGCGGTCACGTACTGTAGGCCCGCCTCGCAGAGCACCAGCATAAAAGGGAGCTCAGTCGTGGCAGAGCGAAAGATGAAATATAAGTCCAACTGAGGAGATTCAAGGCTAGGTTGTCAATCACATATGGCCTTCCCACAAGCCTAGATGCTGATGTTATACAAGATCGGTGAACTGTTACATTTCATGTCTGAAGATACCCTCGGTGTTCTTTTATTTTAACAAGCTTGGTGCAGTATTCAAAATCTAATTCAAAATCTAATTCTACATAGAATATTATTTACAGGTAGGCAGGGCAGGACTGGACACCAATGCCAAGTAGTGAAAATTACACAGATATACTAAATAAATATTATTATTATTATTATTCTAGACGCGCACTAGATCGTTTATATCAGAGACTTATAATGCAGTTGCATCAGTGACTTACAATGCAGTTGTAGGTTAACATTTTTCCATATATGTAGCTTATGGCTAATAAGGACCGTAAGCAAATTGTTTGTCTTTCTGCCTGTCTCTTTGTCTGTCCTTCTATCTGTATGTTGATCAAAGAGTCTGTACCAGTGGGACATCTGCTGCTGTTTCACTCTCTGTTCCCTCTCCTCACTCTGCTTGTTTGTTCTGTGTCTACACGTGTGTATTCATTGTAACAACCTTGCAGGTGCTCCTCTCTGATGTTGAATGTCTGTGAGGAGTAAAGTGATATTTTTCACTTTACACCCTCGGGAGGGGAATTATGCACAAATTAGTTTGGAATGTTCCATTATTGATTCCTTCTGTTTATCTTCACCGTCTTTATGGAGAGACTGGAAAATATAGAGCTGTCTCTTTTAGAAATCCCAGTCTAAGACAAAGTGTTTCATTTCCTCTTGTATAAAAAAAATGTCATACTGCATGCGGACTATCTCTGACATCTCTCCCTTTCCCTCCACAGCCTAGCCGCTCTCCCCGAGACACTGTGGTTTTTACCCAAGGTCTTTGTTATCAACAACAGTGTACGGCTCCTGCTCTCACAACTGCAGCCACAGTCACCAACTATATATCTCCTCAAATGCTTGTTTTATCCTCAATCTCTCCATCAGTAACCCTTTCTCCTGGTGCTGACCCATCTATGCGACTGTGTTCTCAGAAGCCTGTCTCGCCCGCCCTGCGGCTCTTTGGCCTGCCCTGCTCCAGTTTGACCTGATCCCTCTTCTCTACCTTTCTCTGTATCTGGCTCCGTGTCGTCTCTCTCTTTCTCTTTCTCTCTCTCTCTCTTTCTCTTTCTCTCTCTCTCTCTGTTCACCTTCTCTCTCTCTCTCCCTGAGACCCCTTCCCCTCGTTCCTGTGCCCAGTATATTTTGGCTGTCCATCTCTGACCTGTCTCTCTCTCTGGCCGCAGTGATCTAGACAGGGACTTTTGGAATAACAATGACAGCAGTACCGTGCAGCAGCGGTGGAGCTCCTACCCGCCCAAGGAGTTCCTCCTAAACATGTCCCCCTATGCCCCCTACGGAGACCCACGCCTCACGCCCAAGTGAGTCTCGGTCGCGGCTGGTAAGGGACCCCTTCTCTCTGTGCAGGGCTGTAACGAAGGGGCCAAGGGGGGTGGGGAAGGGGGGGGGGCACCCCTCTGCATTTCAGCTGTGTGTGGAACAAACACCACCCCTCACCCCCTCAAAAACGAAACTCTTTTCACAGACCCTAGACTTTCCAACCTTTCCTCCACCCTCCTTTTCCCTTTGCTCCTTCACTGACTTAGAGAAATAGAACACATAGAACAGGACAGTCACCCACGTGTTCACATACAAATACACAAACATGCACACACAGTCCTAGGGAAATACCAGGGGAATGCATAAAAGGATAACATGTGCAAATAGGCTTGTGCATGCTATCCTATTATGCATTACCCTAGTCAGCCTACAGTTTTGGTCATAAGGTGTGTCCGCTGATCGTACCTGTTGCGCGGAACAGAGTCATTATTTGCTGATTTTCTGAGGAGCGGTTCTCTCCAGGGCGGGGCTGAGTGTACTAACTGCCCGTCCGGCACGCACTGACAGTCAATTTAGACAGGCCCTCCGAGCAAGCGCTCTCATTTAGTCGAGCGCTCACAGGCACGCACTGGCCAACCGTAAACCACCGCTCTCCTGCCTGATCAATGCCGCCTTTATTTCCAAGCTGTGCAGGCTCATCAAACCACGCACGCGGCACCGACGGCATCACAGGCGGGCCCAGGGCGAGCCGCTGCACCTCTGCGTGCTCCCCCGAACCCCCAGCTCGCCCGCCCCCCTCTGGGACGCAACGCAAGTCCAAAGGAGGTCGGTGGGGTGAGCCAAGTCATGCTCCGCCTGACATTTTAATTGCTTAATTGAAGTCATTATCTGGAAAGAGAGTAGTCTCTCACAGCGCTCCCAGGATAAATCAGCCACTAATTGAATGGAGACAGTAATAGATGCACAAGTCTGGCATGCCGCGACTGAATCAGCCCACTTTTCTCTCCCTGTCTCTCTGCCACATGCCATCGGCCCTTCGCACTCTCTGCTCCATAGCAACATCCCAGCCAGCCCACACACAGCCAATCCGCTATACGGATCAGAGAAACTGTGTAGAATACCGAATCCTCAAACATACAGTACAGTACTCCACTCTCCCAACCCCAGCCCACCCCGTCCCACCCGGCCCAGCTTCTTATCCCACTTGACCCACTCAAACAAGTAACGTTATTCGGTGTTATCAAAAACAGAAGCCCTTATCCCTACAGCCCTGCCAGCTCACTAACCCCTAACCCCTCAGCCTCTCACTGCCCAGCCCATGGGTCCACGCCATGGAGACGGACAACCCTCAGAGTCCACTGCCCATGCTAACTTTAACCGCTAGAGTTTCCTAACACTTAACATGCAGACACGTAGCTATGAACCTACCACCTTTAGCTATAGTGCCCCCTTAATGAATTCTAGAGGGTTGACCGTTGACTGCAGTTATTGTGTTCTTGTGGTGTTGTTTTAATTTGGCCATGTGGTGGTTTTTACATGTTGTGTAGTGTTTCTTTCTGGCTTCATCATGCATCACTTTCACTTTTTGACTGGCTGTAAGTGTCTTTGAACACAAATGCAATTATATGACTGAGTGAGTTCATGATTATGTACATATTGTGCATAGTAGAATCACATTCAGTGGAGTGCAAAATTCTGACATGTGAGATTTGCAGCTACAGATTTCTTTCTTAACTTTACTTTGGACCAACTAGTGTTTTTTTGTTGTTTATAAATTAATTTTATTTCATTAATTTAATTAATCCCCTCAGGTTTTTGGGGGGTTTTGTCCAAAGGTTATGTTTACATTTTATCCATTTAGACCTCATGCACTAATGAGGTGCAACATTTCGGTGTCTACTGGCAATGAAAATTTATGGTAGAAAATTAAAGAGTATGATTTAGTTTGCAAAAGTGTCCATGCAGCTGTTCTTAGTATAGACTCTTACTATTGTGGCCCTAAAATAGAGGTTGGAGTAAAGTTATTTTAAAACGTGTTGCACATATTTCCCTGGCTACTTTAGATGGTGTTGAAATATATACAGGCAGAAAATATGTCTAAGAAATGTCCTAAATAAATCTATTTACCTGTAGTATAAATCCTGGATGTAGAATCATAACAGTGAAGTCAGGATGTGCTGCTTTGTGCTCTTTGTGTGGTAACTATGGTTATGTCCGTCCTGTTTACATTTGTCCGTCTGTCAGTGAACTAGTCCCAGAACTATCTCTGTATTGTCCAGGTGTAGAATTGAGTCTGGGTTACGTGGGAGAGGGATGATTGCTTTTCAACTGCAGTTTGTTGCAAACAATATCTGTATAGTGGCATTGACATGTAAGACCTTTTTTATAAGGAAAAATGCAGAGAACTAAATGATTACACTTTTGCGGTTGCCATGGTTGGTTCCATGCGAGCTGCAGTCATTTGTAAGACCTTTGTTGTATTAGCGGAGCTCAAAGGCTTCACAGAGTGTGCCTGCTCTTGGGTTTGCCATTAAAAGGCCAGTCATGCAGGCACCTAGCACTCACCTGAGCCACTTAGTGCTTTCTTCTCCGCACACACGCTGGTAGGCAGTGAATGGCACTCTCCCTCCCAGCTAACCCAGACACCAACATCCCCCTTCCTCGACCTGCTGAATTCTCTGGGCTTCTGCACCTGTGCACTGGAGAGGGAAAGAGAGAGAATAAAGTAAAGAGCTGTGACAGGACTCCTCCTACCCGTTCCGCTCCCTCTCTGCTGCTGCTGCTGCTTCTACTGTATGTGGAGGTCTCCACGTATGTGGCACCTCACAAACAACACTAATTATTCTGTCGCTGTCCACCTCCTCGTTCTCTTTCTCCCTCCCTCTATCTCCCTCCCTCTCTTTCTCTCTCTCTCTTTCTTTCTTTCTCTCTCCCTCCCTCTTTCTCTCTCTCTCTCTCTCTCTCTCTCTCTGACTGTTTTCTCGCAGTGGGACAGTGGAGAAAGGGGAGGCGGGCGGGGGAGGGTCGGGGAGGGGGCCCAATCGCAGTGACAGCGTAAAGAGCATGGTGGCAGGGGCCAGCAAGGCCGGCAAATGGCAGACGGTCCAGAGCCACCTGCACTCCGGAGGCCTGAGATCCAGCAAGTGAGTGGCAGGACTTATTAGCTGAAGTTTGCATGGAAACACCCCGACACAGACGCATACCAGTGGGGAGTTGGCAGATTCTTATTCAGGGATTACTCAGAGACATAAAATGGAAATGTTTTGTGGGATTGGCAAAACAGTGAAAGAGTGAAAATGGATACGGAGGGGGAGTCTCTTTATGAGAGCAATGGTTATGAGAAAAATACTGCCAAGGGCTAAGTTATACACCTTACCCATATGCTTGGGATTGTCATATACAGGCACATCAAAGTTTAGAGCACTGCATTAAATATGTATTTGAGACAACAACCTGAGACACCTGAAATGTAGCATTCCTATATGATTTATTTTTAATTCTGGGTTTAAATTGTTTCTATGCACAGCTTTTTTTATGGTTCTACTAAAGACAGTTTGAACACATCAGACACACTGCTGTTATCATTTCTCCTTCACCTTTTGTGGACTTTCCACTCTCCTGTGTGTCTTTTCAGTCCACATTCACACACATTCTCCATCTATAATTGCTTTTCTATTTCGGGATAGTTAGGAGAGCCTCGCTCTTCCCGGGATTTTCGCACCTTCCTATGTGCGGATAAAGCCGGCCTCTCTCGCTCCCCTCATTTAGGCCTTTTGCCTTTACATACTGCGCTCCCAAGGTCCTTCTATCATTTAATTTCATTTTATTTAAGTTCGTAACATGGGATTTGAATCAGAATCTCTTGCGGATTCTGAATTGATGGTTCAGGGCCATAATAAGGCCTTGAGAGCGCCTCATCTTGAACATAGTTGCACTCTGGTTGAGCGTTCAGTCATGCTGGTGAATTGGTAAATCATTTTTTCCCATCTGTTTGAAATTGATGGAGCAGAGGTGAGTTGAGAAAAAAATCTAAGCTATAAGAATAAAACATTTAAAGGCAATAGAAGATGTTGGTCTGAATGTGAAAGAGACATTGATTGAAGTTTTTTAGCCTTGGGAAAAAGTTCCACTATTTATTTATTTTTTTCTTGCATTTGCTCTATTTTAAAGTCCTTCACAGAGTGCATAGCAAAGCATGTCAGTCAGAGCTCAACGCTAATATTCTTAAGAAAATCATCGCCAAACTTGCCTCGCAGGTGGCACAGTCAACTTAATTACATCTCCATGTGCTGAAGGTGTTTTTTCTCTTGTCTTCCTCTTTGTCCTCATCTCCCTCATGTCTTAATTTGCTTCATCACCCCTGTCATGTCCTTCCTCCACCATTATTATCATTTCCTGTTTGCGTTCCCATTCACCCTGCTCTGTTGTTTTTTAATGTTTTCCTTCTTTTCCTCCTACCCATACAAGACCAGTAAAATGTGGGCCAGCTAATCTGTTAGAGAGAGAAGAGTCAGTAATTGTATGTGTATAAACTTACTCTAGCTGTAATGCTGTCAAAGGGAAGTGCAGTGAGTGTGATTTAAGTGTAAACCAGAGGTGCTGTCTGCATTTTGTGCAAATCTGCAAACACGTCTGAATATTGAAAATGTGTGTGTATACTTTTTTGTGAGGTTGCTCTGAAAGAGCAACACAGCTATAGCCAAAACACTTCAACTCATCACACGCTATGGTTTCACCAGCTCAACTTTTGCCTGCGTGGCCATTCAGAAACAATTACATTTTGCCAGTCACACCGCCAATGCCATTATATGTAACTCTCATACACACTAACCACAACAAACATGATATGCATCTAATGTGGTCATGTGCATTTGTCGCAGATTCATCATCACCATGCGCATCATACATGGTGTGCATGGGGTAAAAGGTGTGTGTGCGCATGTGTGTGTGTGTGTGTGTGTGTGTGTGTGTGTGTGTGTGTGTGTGCGAGCATGCGTGTGTGTGTGTGTGTGTGGAGGGGAGGCGGAATTGAGAGAGCGGAGTAAGAATTATTACTGGCATTAATCCAGTCCTCCGTCCACAAATGGCCTCGTCTAAGACGCCTCCCCTGAGCACTCAACAAGATATACAACAGCAGGGCAAAGCAAAGAGTGTTTTCAGCCCAGTCCAAGCACAGTAAATCCTCCAGTCAGACGCCGGCACCCCGACTGACGGGTTCTGAGTCCCGTCTACAGTTAGCAGAACCGACAAGCGAAAGCAAAATAAAAAGGCAGGACCTGAAGCTATCAAGCTGAGAAAGTGAGTCTAACAAAGGGGATTAGAGGAGAGGGGACCTAGATGAAAGATGCTGAAGAAGAGAGAGACAAATGTGGGGATACGTCTAAAGGGAATTTAGCATGGGTAAGTGGAATGAAGGGACGACAGTTAGTCAGCCAGTGTTGTTGAGGAAAAGTACAAATGTAGCACAGTCATGCATGTGAACGTGCAGTGTATGCATACACTGCCATGATGTTTAGCTGAAACGAAATCTGTTGGGTCTGGTTGGTTTAACTGAAGAGAAGGAAGACCCAGAATCCAACCACGATTTGTGAGGAACATTCAGTAAAGGCGTTAAGAGCGTTGTGTGTTTCTGATGCTTGTGGCTGACTTTGCTCTGTTTCTCTCTTCCTCCTTCACGTCATTCCCCTGAATCTCTCTCCTCCATAATGGATGTCTCTTGACTGGTCTTTGTTCTCCTCATTCTTACCCTCCTTGTTCGACACTGTGTTTGTCCTCTCCGATTACCTCTCTTTTTCCCTCCCACACGTGCCATCACTCATTTCTCCACCCCCTTACCTGAGTGCCCGTGTCATTCTCTCACTTTTTCAATTCCTCCTCTTTCCCTCCATTTTGATCACTCCGTCTCTCCCCCTGCCACCACCACCACTGTCCTTCCTCTCTGTCCACTGCCTCCCACCATCTCACCTCCTCCCTGGTCCCCTTCACCTGCACGCCCCCCCCCCCCCCCCTCCCCCGTCCCATTGCTTGTATCTCCACTCCTTTCTCCTCCATCTGGGCAGCTTTGGGGACCCCTCCCTGTCCTCTGCCTCCACCCTGGAGCACATCCCTTCCTCGGCCGCCCGCCCACGGCCCCTGGTGAGGCAGCAGAGCCTCCAGCAGCCCCTATCCCACCAGCCTCCGCCGGGCCCCAACGACCCCCCGGCAACATCTCAGAGCCTGGGCCAGCTCCATACGGGGCCGGGCGGCGGGGGGAACCGGGGAGGTCCGCGGGGGGTGCGTGGTAGTCCGGCTGGAGCAGGGGCCTCGCGATACAGGGGAGGCGGAGGAGGAGGGAGGTCTCGCTCAAACCCGGGCAGCGTGGACCACGTGATGGGACAGATTCGCCGGAGAGGACTGGACGTCAAGTCGTTCCTGTAAGTCAATACATTCACACTATGTGTGCTTCCTGTTTACTGTCTTTGTTTATTAGTGTGCATCTCTTCCAGCTGTGTGGTCTCTAGTGCCAATCCAACACTCTCTCTATTTCTCCAACACATTTTCCTGCTAATGGTTGTGAATGTGAGCTCTTCTGACTGGTGCAATCTCAGGCAGCCATTTGCCTGATTAAATAATTAGCATGTGGTTATGATTGTTGTCTCTGTAATGTCTCATTTACGCTATTCATTAAGTTCTCTGACTGGATACGCTAGCCGCGGTTATGTTAGCCGGTTCGGCTCGGGCCCATATTTATCATGCCTGGTTACGCTCGCAGCCTGCCGGTGCCCTTCTGTCCCTCTCTGTGTCCATCTGTCTGGGTTCAGTGTGTATGTACCGCAGACACCTGCCCACTCCAGGGTAGGAAAAGACCCAGGGGAGAGGATTAAAGTGTGTGTGTCTGTGTGTGTGCGCACGCATTCTCACAAGGGGCGTTCATGTTGAAGCATCTGTGAGTGCATGCATAAATACCAGCAACGTTTATCCCAAAATAATTTGCCCCTCCAAGCCGTTCCTATGGGAACACCGGCGGTGCCCACTACCCAGCCCGGCTTCAAAGACGAGTACAGCGAGATGCGATTCTGACGAGCGAGTGACCCTTCGACATGGCAGGGATCATGTAGAAAGGCCCTGATTTATCACACTAATGGATTCACTCCGCAGTGCCGTGACAGGGAGCCAGTGCACAGCTGCAGACATGCTTGGCACAGGAGCTCTCACTGCCTTGACCCCAATGACATTGCAGCTTGGTCCCCACAAAAGACAAATCCAATATGCGGTGACCTCAGTTAAATCAATCAACGTGAAGCAGACATGACACAAAATGGCGGCAGATATTAAGCGAAAGAAATAGAGGAGGGAGCAACAAAAGCAAGGACGGCAATAAAAATGTGACGGCATAAAATAATAAAAAAAGCAAAATATATATTTTTTAAAGTATTTGTAAAGATGAATGGTAATGTATGGATTGGTTTACTCAAACGTGTAATTGAATTGAGTGGCGCCATTATATTACTAAGCTGAGCGTCAGATCACAGCACTCTGCTCTAGTGTTGTTATTGAAGTGCATCATTTAAAGTGTTTGTGGTAAACGGCTATAGCTTGGTGCTGCATCGTATGAATAGTAGCCTGTGGGAAGTATATTAGAAAATACACCCACACATACACACAATCACACATTCACAGGCGTGTGTGTTTATCAGTGCCGTGCCTGGGTCTGCTACGCGTGAAGGTGAGGCTCAGAGGCTAAGCAGCGGTATGTAGAGGATGTTAGCAGGTTAACTCCACCCAGCATTGATCTCCTGTCCCCAGCATCATTACCCTCAGGATGGACTGTCACCATCACTGGGCAGAGGCACCTCGCCGCGGGAGAAGGGGCTCCACTGAAAGACTGAAAGGGCCGAGTGAACCATGGAGGCCTCGGAGACAGGGAGGAAGCGTTAGGAAAAACACGGGGGGGGGGGGGGGACGTGGCTCCAAAAGACGTGTGCCATTGTCAACGTTTCAATGTGACTGGGCCGCTGGAGGAGGAAAGTGGTGGTGCGGTGGCCCGCCTGGCCGTGATCTGCATGTGTAATCATCGTTTTACACTAAGGCTACCACACAGCACTCATACATGTCTGCCCACGCTATTACGCCCTGCTGTCACTTAAGAAGAGGTCAGATGAGAGATGTCTGCTGCTATTGTGTGTGGATGAAAGCGCTAAGACCTTTTAAAGTAAATATCCTCAAGCGTGACTCGCACTAGTGGCCTGCACTTTTTTTTATTATAATTCATGCTGCATATGAAGGAAAAATAACAGGACAGAATGCAAAATATGTGGACGGGGGAATAGTTGGGGAAGTATGAAATTCTCCTCCTCCTCCTCCTCCTACTCCTCCTTCTCCTCTTCACCTTACTTACCCAGGAACACACACACACTTTGCCCTGTATCTACAAGGCCCTGGTGGCCCCTGTGGATAAGTCTGTTAGAAGGGACGAAGCCTTGGGTGGAGCCACAGTTCTCCTTCTAGTCACCCCGGGTCTCCTCGACCTCTTCTCACCTCGCCGATGCAGCAACAGGCCATGTCAGAGCAAGACCTGAACTAGAGGCATATGGGGGAGGTCTGCAGTCTCCTCACACTAGAACATCAATGAGCAGGGTGTGTCTGTGTGTGTAGAATTGTATGTGTGTTTGTGTAGAACTGTTTGTGTGTGTGTGTGTGTGTGTCTATGTATTTGTGTGGGGTGTGTGGTAATGGTCCTCAGGTGTCCCTTGTTTTAGGGCCAGTGTAATTGATCCTTGAATTTCCTTGAATTTCCCCTAGGGATCAATAAAGTATATCTATCTATCTATCTATCTATCTATCTATCTAATGCCTCCCCAGCGTGAGCCTGGTTTTTAAGTGCTTCCTTGTTCTGACTGGTTTACATGCTGACCTGCCAATACAGCGTCTCAGTGTGTAAATCAGAGTGGAGAGAGATGGATCGAGAGATAGCAAGAGAGAGAGAGAGAGAGAGAGAAAGAGAGGGATGGTATTGGGATGACAGAGAGGCTGAGAGCCACTAATGAAGAGTATCGGCAGAAATGGAGATTATTTTAACAGGAGAGGATTAATTGAGAACATGGGCACGAGAACACAAACCTCGCAAATACTGGACTACAACAAGAGGACTTCAGGGACATAGAGGGAGAAGAAAGACATAGTGCCTCATTGATGCTGGAAAAGAACCTAGTGAGTACTATTGAGAGAAAAGCAATGAGACCAATGCCAATCAGTGCTTGACTTCATCCTCTGTAGCTGTAGTATGCATTGATTGGAACAGCTAAGGAATCCTCGACTCTTTAGCTCAAGTGTCCATAGCTGTGGGTCTTGTTGTATTTACGCACAGATATTTTGAGATATTAATGAGCTTTTATTAAGTGGAGGATGAGGAGGAAGTGTTTTTTTTATCCCCTAGAAGCACAGTGAGTGTACAACGATGAAAGGATGGCAAGCAAAGGGAATCAGAGAGTCGAATCTCTCCAGCAGGAGGGGATGAGTGGCGCAGTATGAGAGGACTGAAATCCGAGCGGAGGCAGAAATAAAATACAAATTCAATGCCAAAAGATCAGGGCGGGCAGAGATGAGTTGTGGAGATGGAGCGCGAGGTAGAGCACAGCAAAAGTCTCAGGAAAAAATGAGTCACCTCGCTGCTTGAAATGTTCCACAAGTGAGGTTTTTCTTCTTTTTTTTTTTTTTTTTTTTGAGGAAAGCCAGACTTGGGGAAATGCCCCAAGAGAGGGATGGTGTGCACATGTGTGAGTAGGACTACCTGCGCGCGTGATCCTTTAAAGTGGTAAAAGGTCCACATGTCCTTTTAAACATGTCAAATTAGTGAACGAATGAGTGGATTATTTTGCTATTTTTAATCATCTTTGTACCTGCTCTCTCCTCCTGGTGTTTTCTTTGGCAGGGAAGGGAAGATGGTGGTCTTATCCCTGGCGATCGGATTGGCTGAACAAGATGACTTTGCCAACCTTCCAGACCTTCAGGAGGCACCAGCGAGCCAAGAAACGCCGCCCTCCGACAAGAGGTACGATGAGAGAGAGAGAGAGAGCATGGGGGGGAGGGGAGAAATGGAAGTCACATTGAATGTATATGAGGAGAAGGACAAGGCGGGAGGAAGGAATGAGAATTGGCACGTTGCATGTGTGAGGCTTCCTGTGGAGATTTTGGGATGGTTTTAAATACGATAGGGACACAGGCGCGCAAGAGAGAGAGAGAGAGAGAGACAGCGGGAGAGGGAAAGAGAGAGAGGGATGGCAGGAGAGGGAGAGAGCGAGAGAAAGAGACGGCAGGAGAGAGGGATAGAGAGAGCACACCAGTAGGAGCCATTCCATCTGTCGTCCAGTGTCCTGTAATTGGACAGGGACTGGTGAATCCTATGCGACTCTCTGGTTGTGGTATGTAGTGATGAAATTAAGCTCTGTCAGTGTGAGTGGTTAGAGTGTAATGAGCTTTTTCCCAATTTAATGGGATTCTGGGTTCCACAGGATGGTCTGCTAACAGCCACTCACAGGGTACGGTACTATGAAATAAGGGCCGCCAACCACCTCCCTCCTCTCCTCCCTTTTCCCCATCCATTTGGTGACTGATGCTCCGTCCAGTGGTGACGCTACTTGTGGGAAAAGCTTGACCACAGCTGTTGGGTCCTCCAAGCAAATGTAGCTGGCAGATTTGAAATGATGCTCTACTGTTTGACAGCCTGAGCCTTAAAGTGGCATTTGACAAACTGGTAAATGGGGTGCCAAGGTTGAATGTTTTTTTTGTTGTTTTTTTTTTTATTTTACTTCCTACTTGAGACAGTGTGTCCTGATCTCTTGGCCATTGTTATTAAGGACCAGAAATGGCCTAATTTGTATTTATGCATGGATAAACCAGTAACTAAATGTCAGCTCCCATCCTGTTAGCTGAAGAAGAGAGAGCATCTTCTAAAGAATCAGGCCATTTTCAGATAGATTAGTCCAGTGGAAAAAAACATGTCCTGATGACGTCCAATGATCCCATCTCTCTGCATGGCTCTGGAAGAGCTATTTTCTCCTCAGCGCAGTAAGACGCTTGACTCAGCTTATTGTTTGCAGGTCAGATTTATTTCAGTGTTCAGTTTCAAAGTACAGACACATCAGGTAAGAAGATGGTATGGGTGTCCCACCACCTTCCACCTCGCAAGAGCTGCCATAACTGAAACTTTACAACCTAGATATACAGTAGGTCTCAGTCAGGGGGAGACAGCATCCCCCACTGGAGCTTGGGACACGACCCTTTCCTTTTGGTCGTGACACATGACTGGGTCCCTATTCGTCACTGTAGAAAAGTACATGTTTTCCCACAAAGCAGATCTGTCAGCATGTTCACCAAGTAATCTACTGATTACATGTCATCAAGAAGCAGCAAATGCATAGCGATATTAAATCAGTGGGTTGTGACACACACATTCTTATATCCACATATATGTACATACATATTGCGTATAATGCACTCGAAGCTCTGCCGTTGTCTCCTCAGATCATTCCTCCCATGCAAATTGCAACCTCCTTCCTCAAACCCTCATACGTTTACCTTTATGTCGCTCTTCTCCCCCTCATTCCCTCCCCACCCTGTAGTTTCCCGTCAGCCTGGTTAGTCCTCGGCGCCCCTCCCTCTCGTTCTCCTCAGCGCCATGGAGGATTTGATCTGGGGGTTGGGGTGTCGTGACGGGTGCCGGGTGCCGGGTGGGGGCGTGCTGCTCATTAGATGGTAGCGTGGTCCCCGGCGTCTCACGCCCGGCTATAAATACACCCGCCTCCGTCTGACACTCACAACGGCACCATCCCCTGACAGCTCACTAGGGTACACACACACACAGAGAGAGAGAGGGAGACGGGTGTACTTCAGACACACCGTCTTGGTGAGAGACAGAGGTATGAAAAGAACTGCGTGGTGAATTAACAGACAAACTTCTCAGTTACTAGAAGTGCCTTTCCCTTGTCTTTGGATACTGGGAGTCTGCCAGCATACCTGCACGCTCCGCATAGACACAATAGACATCACACAGAGACCCTTCATCACGAATGTCTCCACGTAATTTAATCAGGGCCCAGCAGTGGATCCCTCTCACAGGCTGATATCAGGTGATATATTGTGCTGTCTAGTAAAAACCAATAAGACATTATCACGATCATCGTCGGGTGAGGTATGCCCAACATGCAGGCTAAAATAGGCATGTGACATTTTAGTGTTAGGAGACCTTGCGGCCCTATAAAAGCCCATGTTTCATGGCTGTACTGTCATGACAACCCCTTAAAGCCTTGACCCGGCAGTATAACCGCCTCTGGGTGATGGGACCAGCGCACACTCTTCATCCTCTGCCCTGTCTTTTGGGACATCTGTCAACCATCAGCCTTTAATCACAGCCAGTCTGGTACCCAGAGGGGGAGGGAGGATGTGGGGGTGGGGGGGTATGGGGTCCATGAGGCTGAGGCACAGAGTGTCCTTGCTCGACTAATAACTGCCTTCAATCATCGCCGCTGTCCAGACCTCCGTCTCTCCCCGTTGAGAGTCGCTGCTCTCTCTGGCCACCCACTGGCCTTTTGACGAGGACCAGCGGACAGCGGATGATGGATCCCCAAAAGACAGAGAGAGAAAACAATGTGCCGCCACGGAACGAGCGGGCAGGGCCCTGTGCCGTCACCTAGGAGATTAAACAGTCCGATACATTTGAGGGTGGATTTCTGTCTGGAGAGCGCAGTAAGGGCTGTGATGCAGGGATGACACCGCGTGATAGGAATCTGCGCAGTGGAGTGGACTCTGTGCGATGGCACTGGTTCTTTGCAGTGTCATTATAAAGGTCACGATCTCAGTGTAGTGCTGCAGTGTGCCTTTACAAGGGCAGGTAGATAGGACATCTAGAGTAGAGCGTTTACATAGAGATTGCCATGTTATGGAGATAAATGTAAATTTATGTGCAGGGCGGGACGCACCTTTAAGCGCAGTCAGAAGCAGGTTCAGAGCGAGGCTCCGAGTGAGCTATAGGATCATCCACTGTTCATACCCCCTTCACACACCCGGAAAGGGAGAACCAAAAAAAAAGGAAAGAAATGAAACACCAAGCAGTTCCTTGGGGAGTGATGCTGTTAATCAAAGTTCTTGTACTCAGTGTTAGAATAATAGTCTCCCTTCCCTCCCTTTAGCCCGTGCGGCCCAGTTAGAAATGAATCTCAATATTACAGCACCGTGAAGGCAGCCATCGACTCCACATGGCACCACAGAGACCATGGCGAGATCAATCTGCTTCAGAAACAACTAATACATCAACATAATGTAAGACCTATACTGTTGAACAGCTCTGGATATTGGTCAAGGGAAAGCTATGAGGAAATTGCTTTTTTTCACATGGTGACAGATATCTATATCAATATGCACATCAGCAGTGATCAATTGCCTCTTTAAATGAGTTGTGCTTGTTCCTGTGAGGCCTGAAGCCGCAACTGATACAGTCCCACGCTGTGCTAGGTATTCACAGAATCCAAACTTTATCACTGCGGTGTGTGAAAAAAAATAGCTGTCTTGGTCTCTAGAAGGTGCATGTTGTTTAGATGATGTGAAACAGCATCACTTCCTCTTTAACTAGCATATCGGAACTGGTTCATGTTGACAGGTTGGAGATGCGTACATTTACCAGCTTCTTAGGAGGAAATTGTTGAATGACCTACTTCTTTCCAAGAACATCCTGTGCTAAAAAAAAATCAGTTCAGTCATATTTCATGTGCATTAATAATTTTGAAACATTGTCTCAAGGCACTTCACAGAATTCAAAGCCTAGCAAAAACAAAGGCACATCACCCTAACTGTGGCGACGGTATCATGAGATGAACGCGAGACTGAGATTAACACATAAAGACAGTGCATCGAATAAGCATATCAATTAGGTCGTTGGCACAGGCCGTGAAGCTTCTCAACTGCCTGCACAGTTCATGTACTTCATGTGTGACTATATGTCTTTGAACAAATCCAGGCTCCGATGCACTGATGGCGTGACTTTCATAGTGTTCTGTTCTACAAAAGGCAGCCCTCCTTTTGTGGCTGCAACGACCACATCCTTCCACGTCTGCATCTTCTGCCTGTGGGCTGTGTACAGATCGAGCCACATGTGGGACAGAGTCGCTCGGCCCTCGGAGCCCTCTCATGTTCCTGCATCCATCTTTCATATGGAAAGGCAGCTGCAGCCAACCATATGCACTAGAGCAGACATCAGTGTTGATGAGCTCGCGGAAAATGATGATGAAAATATTTGTTGACGTCTGAGATGCCTTGGGAAATTTGTTGATGTGGTACTTTCACAGCTGTGCTTTGACCTGCCAGTGCAAATATTTTATGTCCTTTAAAGAGGGAAAGCCTTGAATATGTGTTTGATTACAAGCTTCTGGGATAGGGTTTAATTGAAAGCAGAAGCAGTGGCAAACTACCAGTAGTTTGTCTTAGATATGGCAGTTTTAAACATGGGTGGATAACTTGTTTTTTGTCCAAATACCCGGCTGTAAAAGAAAAGACAGTGTGTGACAGTTTGAAGTCGGTGATACCTGAAATCTGGCACTTTTGCCTCTGTTCTCCACTTTAATCCAAAGGCATTCAGCATAAAAGAGAAGAGGTTAAGCGGTTGTAAAAAAGACAGAGTTGAAAACACATCAAACTAATATAGGGATTTAGGTTTTGAAGGTGGAACAAAGACTGTACAAAAATTATACTTCTGTCGTTCCTAGGCATACATTTTGCATGACATTTGCGTAGAGGTGCATGGATTAAAATGAGTAGCAATTTAAAGACTACTATTCCATCTATAGCTTGATGGTGTGATAACACCTTTCTCTTTAATGTTAATTGGCACCTGGGTAGCTGTGAAATGAAGTGGTAGGCTGGTATTGATTGGAGACGGCGAAGCAACATGGTGCGGTGCACACGGAGCCATTCCTCTCCTCCTCTCGGCCTCGTTGTGGTGGCTGCCACCGCTCTGCTCTGCATGTCCTTTTAGAGAAAGAAAAGCCTGCTGAGGCGGCCAGCTTAAGTCTCTCTGTCAGGGAGAATCACTCTAACAGGCTCCCAAGCACACACAAATACACACACACACACACACCTATACACACACACACACACACACACACACACACACACACACACACACACACACACACACATAAATACAAATACACACACACACACGCACGCACACACAAATCTACACACGCGCACATAGGCACGCAGACAGACAAACACACTCCATCAGGGCTGCCATGCCAGGACACGGCAGCTCAGTATCGCCAGCATCCCCCTGATATGGAAATAAAGGTTGGCCAAGCGTGACAGTGCAGGGGCTTACTGTGCGTTCTCCCGTCATCCACCACCTCCACCCCTCCACACACACACACACACACACACAAACAGGCAAAAGCTCAGGCAAAGGACATAAATAAAGTCTTAACCCTCTCCCATGTTCCACGCACTGGGCCCGCTGTAAGAGGCAGCATTACACGCACATGCACATACGTTGCTCCACTACCTTCGGCTTTGGCCAGCCAGCTGGACAGCCCTCCTCGTGCCTGCCACGCTCCTGAGGCATGCTGTGTTCCTCTGGTCCAAATGTCTCACGTCACTGCATCTATCTGATGTCCACTGAATAAGACAACGTCTTTTTTGATAGCATTTTGGCCTCTGGAAGGATTGCTGCACGCTGCCCAGGCAGCGGCTAACGCTCGGTACGGGGTCCGGCACAGATCTGGGTCACTTCCGTTCCAGAGCCTGATGTCCTCAAGCTGCTGATGTCTGCATGACCTGTCAAGTGCAGGCTAATAGGCAGGGGGCCACAGCAGTAAAGCTCTTTCATTGTATTCACTGGACTCTGGACCTCATCGTTTTTATTTCCACCTCATTGGCCTTAAGAAATCCGTGTGAGCTTTTTATATATATAAAAAAAACAACTTCTACTGGAGAGTGTTTGTTTACCCACAGTGTCATTGGACTCGGATATGGAGCCAGCAGCTGCCATTCTGCTCCGA
The DNA here is from genome assembly GCF_018492685.1 of Alosa sapidissima. Taxonomy (NCBI): domain Eukaryota; kingdom Metazoa; phylum Chordata; class Actinopteri; order Clupeiformes; family Clupeidae; genus Alosa; species Alosa sapidissima. The sequence continues at coordinate 17,760,511 of NC_055970.1, read as the reverse complement.
CCTAAAATCCAATTGGAGTGACCCCTTCTTGTATTTAGGTTTCAGTGCTGACCTGCTTGAGTGGCGCCAGAGTTCGGCTAAAAACAACAAATGTAGGTCAACCCGAAAGAGGACTTTTTATAAATGCCACTTCTGTCTTGCTGCTAGCGCTGAGTGCTATGCTGTTTGAGTCAGAACAGTGAAAGAATTAAATAAAGAGATGGGTTATATAATCCAGGCGCCTTTGAAGAGTCTCCTCCCGAGTGCAAACAGTGGAACTTTGCATGTGGCAGCGTGCTGTCGCCTCAGCTCATTTGGTTTCTGTAAAAACTAATTGAATTGAAATGAAAACGAAGTGCTTGGTGGCATGTGTCCAGCTGAGGAACGGTGACTCTTAATGAAGGGAGTGTCACAGCCAAGAGGGTGTGCACACCCACAGACACACACTCGTACACAAACATAACCACTGACACACACACACACACACACACACACACACACTGCAGACTGCAGTCCTCCCTCAGGCCAAAGTCTCGGCATGGCCCCCTGAGCTTCCTGCTTCTGCTGGTATCCACACACTGCCTGCTGAGCTAAAAACAGAATAGGCAAGCATGGCTTCAACCACTGGTCACATGGTGTGTGTGTGTGTGTGTGTGTGTGTGTGTGTTGGGGGTCCTCAGCTTGTCTGGATGGCTCCTCAGAGAAGTGTTATGTAATTAATTCACAAGACTGGCAAAAAGGAAGAACCAGCATACACAGAGGAATCTCAAGGTTCCGACTTGAGAGAGGCTTTCTTGTATGATGCAAAAGAGCATCCCTAATTGAAGTGAGGGAACGGAAAGTCGGACAGAAACCCATGAGAGCTCGGACTCCGAGAGCCTCACAGCGCTGTGCTTGAGCTCCAGGAAGGTGGCACTGTCTTGCAGCTGGAGGTCGGCTGCCCCCGACAACTCCATTAGCCCGGATCCGGATGGAGGGGAGGTGTCGGCGGGCTCGGTTCCTGCTTGCTTTAATCGCTGACTGTGCTACCGCCGCGACCCAAGGCTCATCCATCACCATCGACCGTCAGGGGCGGGGGGGGCAAAGGCAGGCAGGCGGCAAGGGGGATCTCATTTGAGGCGCCCTGTACCAGACCGTCAGCACAGTCGGGCGTGGTGGCCCCCAGTTACTGTATGTTTATGGATGCGGTCCTCTGCTCTCACTCCTCCTTCATTATCCAGCCCTTCCTTCCTCAAACACCCCTCTCCATCATTCAGTCCCCACCTAGTGGCATTAATCTCTCTCTCCCTCTTCTCTCTTGGCCTCACCCCCCTCCACCCCCAACCCTCCACCTCCACATATTCCTGTCACCTCACCCATCGGCTGTTTATTGCCCCCCCATCCCCCCCCCCCCCCACCCTTCCCTCTGCCATGCTCTGGTTTACCCCCCCCCCCCTTCCCCTGCGCGGGTCTGTGTGTGGCGGCAGTGGCGGCGGCGTCTCCTCTGGGGGTGTTGACTGCCTCTCTGATGGGATGATGTCAGTGCTGTGGTGGGCTGTCAGGCTGCATGATTGTCAGCGGGCGCCGGGGTTGGGTTACATCTGCATCAGCCACCGCTGAATATCAGAGCAGGGGAATGAAAATTCCCTACGGCCACCGAGAGAGCACCACGCCACGCACACTCACGCTCACACACACACACACACACACACACACACACACACACACACACACATACATACATACATACATACACACACATACATACATACACACACACACTCACGCTCACGCTCACACACACGCTCACACACACACACACACACACATACATACACACACACTCACGCTCACACACACGCTCACACACACACACTCACTCACGCAAATGCACACCACACACTCACACACATGTGACTGAGCAGTGGAACTGGCATACCCTGATTTCTCACATCCAAGCAAAAAAAAAAAAAGCCACCCTCATAAATTCACACGTTTCTGTATTAAATCCAGGACAGAGGGGAGGCATAAGCAGACAGACAGAGAGATTGATAGATGGCAAGATAAAGAAGCACAGAGAGAACAAGGAAGAAATGGGGGGGAAATGAAGAGAAAGGGAGAAATAAGTGCTGTGTTCTGCGTACGCACACACAAAAGCGCTCGCAGTCCCTGAGGACAGGTTGTGTCCATTACATTGTTTCTGCCACGGGGGAGCTCCAGATTGCTCGTAGGGAATCATGGGAGTGTTTTTATTTCCTCCACCACTCCGTTTATTTTTTATTTTTGTGAGCACAGTGCGATTGCCACCCACTCACAAGCACGACGCCTCATAAGGAGGCTCATCTCATAAACACTGTTTGCAGCTGTTGTGGAAATGGATAATATTGTGGCTCATAAGTGCATTTTCTGCATGACAAACTTCACTCTCTGTTTGCTCTCAAACCCCCTCAGATAAAGCAAAGCATAATTTTATCAACAGCAGATTGTGGTTACAGCATGTTTGCCTTGTATAAGTGCATTGAAGATTACAAATGGGGGGTTAAATTGCGTTACGCTGTCATTTCCTTTATGCAAATCGAATTGTATTAGGATCATGAATCATTGGGTCATCGTAACCATCTTAGCATTGTTGTGATAGGACTGAATCTCTACAGCTTGCCCTGAGACCATAGAAATGCATTTTGAGACTTAAGACTCGTCTCTCAGGCCTCGCCAAAATGTCTGCCCTTATCTCAGTCTGTGGAGCAACAGATTTAATTCAATCGCAAGACAGCCGGCAAGTTCACTCTGCGGCAGAACGAAAGATAAATAATGCACGGTTAAAACAGGCCCCTGCTGTGCTGGGAGGCAGGTTTTCTGTCTAGTGGCTCCTGTACAGTGGAGGGGAACTTGAGCATGGAGTAGGTTAGACTAAGCACCGCTCAGACCTGTCTTTATTCTGACTACTAAAGGCACGCTGAGAAGCACGCACCACGTCTTTTTGGCTGAGTGATGATCAAATTGGGGCAGCCGAGGCCTACTGGTTAGCATTTCGGACCTGTAACCGGAGGGTTGCCGGGTTCGAATCCCGACCAGTAGGCGCGGCTGAAGTGCCTGTGTGTGACTGTGTGTGCCTATGTGTATGTGTCGCATAGATCATTTGGTTTATTGCTAGCTTCTGATGATGAGTAATGGTGTATGTTCTTGTGATAATGTGTTCCAGATGGTGGGCTTTTTGAATGTATAGAGGTTTAAGTGCATATTTATGATCAGCTGTGTGTGTGTGTGTGTGTGTGTGTGTGTCTATCTGTGAGTTGTGCACTCCTGTGCTGGTGGTGACCCAAAGGCCAGTCGTCCCCTTCGGGAGCCTCCTCCCCCAAGCTTGGTTAAGCAATAAGGCCGTGTGTGTGTGTGGGTGTGAGCGGCCGTTCCTGTGGGACCGCGGGTGCAGACCTGGCTAATCGTTTACAGCCCTCAGGGTGCAGAGGCCAGATTCTCCTGCCACTGGGCAGGATGCCCTCCGAGACCACGATCACCTCTGGATTGGTTTAAACTGGGGAAAGCTAATTGGCTTGGTGATTGTGAATTACTGTTCGGACAGGGAAAGGATGTGGCTCACTGCAGCTTCCTCAGGATTTAGGATGTTAGTAGATACTAGATCTGGGAACGCTTAAACGTGTCATATTTACAGTGTCATATTAGTCATCAATGTCATTTGTTTCACATACAGAGCTAGAATCAAATGTTAAGCTACCACATCAACCTTAGGTGATGTTGTGTCTGTATACTATAGAACCATCTGAATTCCTGTCAGATCTTTATGAAAATGAGACAAGGGGATTGTGTTTATTGCCTTTTAATTGAACTGTCATATATGTTATACTGTCAATGTGATTTACAGACATAGTGTAAAGTCACAAGTAACCATAATTAAGTGCCCATTGTTAAGCCTCATTGAAAGTCAAAAATGTGAGCAGTGTTATACCATTTGATTTATAATAGCTTAATAAGGTAATTCTTTGTCTTTTGTGAAGTTTTCAAAAGAGCAGTGCCAAAAGAGATTCTCCAACCTTAATGGCATATTGGATTTGCATCTTTTGAAGTCTCAGGCTTCTGTTAGTTCTCAGCCTACTGCATGTTCTTGATTCCTCCCCCTTTCATTTTTGTCAAAGCACAGCAAAAGTAATTAGCCAGTGTGCTGGATTACAAGATGGCCAGCCCAGCTCCATCTCATGTAGTCTTTTAATCTCAGACTTAGAAGTCCAGGCTGTTGCAGGAGATCTTAGAGTTGTGCTGCTCCTGACTCCCTGTGGCACCTTCCTCATGAAGAATGAATGCCTCGCACGTGTGTGTGTGTGTGTGTTCCATCCCTCCAGGAACATGCTGCCACATTATTGGACTCAACTTCTTATTAGGTGATGCTGTCCATGTGGATTGATTCACTGTTTTATGCCTTAGGGCCACCATGTTAGTTTTGCCCAGTGTACTGTGACTCAAATCTACATAATTTGTCTTTGCTTTTAGCAAGTCCCTCAGTCAGCACACAAGCAAATGTCCCCGGTTGTGTTTTCTCTCCGGTCGGAGTCAGTGAGGTGCAGCTGGGAGAGCAGCAGCTGGCGGGTCAGGAGAGGCAGAGGGGATCCATCTGAGGAGCGGAGATGGCCTGAGAGCAGGAGAGAGGGGTCACACGGAGGGCAGTAAGCAGGCAGCGAACATGCCCACAGGTGGATCAAGCCCACTCTGTCCACCAGCTCTGGATGGTGTACGCAGGGGCGTCGAACTGGGGGTAAAAGTGAAACTGATTACCAAGGCTCCAAGGTGGGAGAGGGCCCTTGTAAAGTCTGGAAGATATGCATGAGGGTGGGGGGGGCATAGAGGCCCATCAGGACTGCCTATGGATAGGGTCCAGGATCTTGTGCTACGCCCCTGGGTGTACGACTGAAGGTCCTGAAGTCTTGTCAAAACAGGCTTGTTACACCTCCAAGAACCACAATGGTTGCAAGAGATGACATTTTATTTCTCATAATATGCTTTTCTCAAGGTTTAGGCAACATTACACATATGCCCATAAAGCAAGTCCACCTTGCCTTGGAGGTAGATCATTTTTACTATGTGAAAAAGGAATGATGGCCTATAATGGCTTGCTACGATCAGAAAGGACTCCACGCCTTGGTTACAGCAACCCTTCGAGGCAGATTGTGTCCTTGCCTTCACTATAAGCCCCTAGAGGAAAGTGCTGTCGCCATGGTGACTTGAACTGCAACCATTTCTTTCACAGCACTGTTGGGACGTCATGGTTATGATGCGGGGTCAGGAGTAATACAATTTCAGCCTGGTTTCCATCTCGTCGTAGAGCTTCAGGCAGCCTCTGAAGACTGAAACTGTATGGTCAGGCACTGACTGAGAGTTTTCAGAGAGAAAAAAAATATTGGATGGCCGTGGTCTTTTGGACCTCAGATGGCACTGCATTAAAACAGATTTTTTTCTGTAGAGAAAATCATTGTATGGACTCAGGAAAACTTCTAATAATCATTGTCTATGAGCACAGTGCTCCATTCACAAACGCTAGTGTGAACTTTACCATGCAAAGAATAAATTTTATTTAGACATGATACAGAAATGCTACCATCTTATCTGAGCCTGAGCTCATTTAAAATGGACTGATGTAAAGTGGTCCAATCAAAATGTACAGTTCTTTTTGGAAATCATGGACTCCTCTGGGCTAAAGAGGAAGGGGACTATTCAACTGTCGTATCCAACTTGTTGAACTTGAACTTGAACTTGAACTATCCAGCGTATCCAACTTGTTGTAATGCTCAGTTCAAAACCCAGCATTCATGACAGTGTGGAGGTGCATTAGTGCCTATGGCATGGGCATTTTGCACATCTGGCCAGGCACAATCAGTTCTGAATGATGTACACAGGTTTAAAGCAACATATACTGTCATTCAGACTATGTCTTTTCAGGGAATACCTTGAATATTTCAGGAAAACAATGGCAAAATGAATTCTGCACATATTTAAACAGTATTTCTCCATAGAGGAAGAGTCCAGGTGCTAAAATGGCCTGTCTGCAGTCCAGACCTGTCTAATTGGGTGCATCATGTAATGAAAAACATGATTAACCCTCAAGTTATCCTTGGGGTCAATTTTTTTTTTTTGCTTCATGTTTCATGACTTTTCCTCAATTGAAGGGTAAAGCAGAGTTAGAAATTTGTACAATAATTTGTTTTCAATGTCCTGTACAAGTTTTGACCCCAGCTGTATGAAACATAGGATAAATGAATATTTGACACATGGATATTATTATTTGAATAGTATGAGAACATATTGTTACATAATTATTACATACACAAGTACATATTACATATGTTACATTTTGGCAGGACTGTATAAGTCAAAAGGGGAAGCAACAGCAAGCCTTTGGGCTGCTGACACTGGATGGGCAATATTGCCAGCCAGGGTTCCAAGGTTCATAAAGGGGTGTGGGGGGGTGGGATTGTTTTGTAGGGCTTTTGATGGTGGTTATTACACTCTTGTTAAGTACCTGTCACAAACAAACTGGGTAACAATATTAATTATAATCATTTTCTGAGGGTTTATTTAGCTGGGGTCAAATTGAAGCCAAGGATAAAGAGTGTCGGTAAGATTTGAGGATAACACAAGGGTTAAGAAGTCCCCAGACTGTTGAGATGTAGAAATCATGTATTGGGCAGGAATGGGACCACATTTCATTCTCAAAACTCTAGCAACTGGTCTCTTCAGTTCATAAACATTTACAGAACAGAATGCCCCTGTTCCAACTTTTTGGAGACGTGTTTCTGGCATATTTTTTTCCAAAAAACAATAACATTTCTCTCCTTCATACGACAGAGTATTAGTGCCACACATGAAGAAAAAAAATATTTTTGCCATGGCGAGATTAAACTCGACATGTCGACATAAAACTCGACATTTTCGAGAATAAAGTTAAAATGTCATGTCGACTTTAATCTCGATGTGTCGACTTTAATGTCGCCATGTCGACATTAAACTCGACATTTCGAGAATAAAGTTGAAATATCATATAAACTTTAATCTCGACGTGTCAGTTAGTTAGTTAGAGTTAGTTAGCTAGCTCGAGTAACAGGCAAACTGAATGATTTATTCCGTGTCCAAAAGAGAGATTCATTGGCACCACACAGAAGCAATAACAATAAAACAATACACAAAATGATATTGATCTTCTCTTATAGCTTATTCAGAGAAAAGTTTATGTTGTGACGTTAAGGTACACTGACTTAGAATCCTATAGGTCAGTGTTATGGGCACACACGCCTATTTAGGAAACCGGAACTAAGTACCATTTTGTTCTATTGATGAAGCCTGAAATGCTTGATCTTGGTAAACTAAAGTTTCTTTGGTATGGGAGTGTGGGGTGGGTGAAGATGGGATGGTTTGGAGTGGCAGGGTTGTCCCTCTATGGAATCTCTCAGCAGCTCTGGTGCAGACTGGCTCCTTCTCCACATCTGTGATTGGCTGGTGGTGCAGGTAACTTTTTAATGGAAACGGATATTATCACAGGCTATATGGTTCCCATAGCAGCATCAACGCTCTGACTGACCGCATGCATGTGCATTTCAGTAGGTGTGTAGGCTATAAGAGTTTATAGTGTAGTTGTGCATGCGTAGGAATGGGAGTCCCATGACTGGCTCACCAGCACCTGTGATATATCCTGTAGTCCTGCTCTTGATATGTGTGTGTGTGTGTGTGTCAGTCTGTCTGTCTGTCTGCTAGCCTGTGTGACCTCACTGGAAAGCCTCCCTTTCCACACATCCCAGGTGTGCCCTCCATCTCTCAGCCGTTGCCTTGCCAACGAATGGCACAGCCTCCTTCGCTGGTGGTGTTTTGGGGGAAACGTTCAATTGAGTCTGGGCTCCATCGCCCATTTCTGGCAGCCTCCACCCACTGCAGGCTAAACTGGCCCGAACTGACACGATGCCTCGTTGGGTTTGCCCTCCAGCAGAAAACAGTGTGTTAGTTTTGGCAACTCCAGCAAGCCCTCAGCCAAACCCAATGGCACGGGAAGTCAGCGTGGACTAGGTGACATATCTCATGCAGCTCGCTGGCATTTGTTCTTATCAGCATGGTGGTGAGGACGGATATACGCCCGTCTAGCATACCAGAATCAAGTCCATTCTCTCTGTGTGTCTGTCTCAATCTGGCGGCTGTACGCTGAAGTCTAAGTGGGGCTGAGTCACATTGGGACAGGTTTCTGATTGGTGCGTGCAGCTCACTCTGTCATTAACCCAGACCGAGACCTCAGCAAGCTTTTTTCATCGGGTGAAATTCGATGCTGGACAAACATGAAAATGGCTTCTGTTCCGCAACATTGGCAGACCTGCCCTTCCATCACCACCCCAGGGTCGGGTGGTGGGGCTGTTCAGAATGAGTAGTCACTCAAGTTCACCCACCTGAAGCAGACAGGAGAAAGAGGGTGGTCAAGGCTGGCTAGAGTGCACTGGGATGAGCTTTGGGTGTCAAAGACAACCCAGTCTTTGTGAACCAAAGCATCGAGTATTGTCTGATGTAATATATAGCTTATAGCGAAACAATTCATAGGCTATTATGTGTTCTAAAAGGAGCTGTCCACCTGCTTTGCCAGTATTTCACCATTTCTTTGTAGTACACTATACATTTTACTTTGTGCCTCAGCCTGCGTTTGTGTGCCCTCGGCATTCTAGCTCATAATATCACCCTCCTTATTAGCTTTCTCTTACCATGCTGTTGCTTTTCTTGTTTTTTTCCTACTTGGCTATTTGATAAGTTTCTTAACATGATTAATCACTGCTCTACTGTTCCAAATTAGGCTTTTTTGTTCCTCACATAATTACAGAACCTAGCTACCAGTGTTGCATCATTCCTTTCACACCAAATCTGAGAAGGGATATCCGTGGTCTTGTTAAAACACTGAGAAACTGAATCCTATCTGGTTTAACCACAGTAACTTTTCCCTGCCTGCTGCACGGTTCATAGAAGGGATATATCCCAAATCCCTCGGGGAATGTTGTAATCATGTTTTTAATTGAGATTATGTAATTTTCTCCCCCGTTACAAAAGAAAATTAAGTTTACTTTAGATTTTGTGCTGGTAGTCTTTCCACTGTGCCCAAGGAATATTTAGTTGTGGTAATGTCAGAGCTTCCATCTCCAGCCGTCATCGAAACTTCCTTTGCGCTTCCATCTTCAGTAAGCGAATAGGTCTTAATTTGCATATATGCATAACCACAGGACACATGCACTCATGTAGATGAAATAGTTCCTTTGTTGCCTTTTTCAGTTTCATTGTTAAACTCTTTGATTCTTTATATTTAACAGCCAAAATGCTGTTGCCTTTTCACAATCCATACTGTCTTCCTCCTCCTCCTCCTCTCTTTCTCTCCTACTTCTTTTTTTCTCGTTCTTGCCGCCTCTCTGCCTCCAGACATTCTCTTCCCTCAGTCACCTTCATCTTCCTCTTCGTGTGTGTGTGTGTGTGTGTGTGTGTGTGTGTGTGTGTGTGTGTCTTCAGTTGGTATGTTCTTTTGTCCATGTTAACAGTTTCTTTTCTTCTTCTTGGTTTACTCAGACTGAGGTTTTTTTTTTTAACTGTTGGTGGTGTTTCCAGGTGCTTTTCTGTTCCTTCTCCTACCTTCCCCCCCTTTTCTTTTTACAGCAGTGAGTGAATTGTGTTGACGTGTGCCTCGCTCTCAATCTCAAAAGTTCATTCTGTTAATCCTCCGACTCCTAACTGACAAATCTCTCTGTCGGTCTTTTTCCCCTTGTCACAGATAAATCTTCTAATCCGCCGCCCACTCTCTCCGTTCATTCTTTTCACAGCACCTTCCCGTGATCAGTCCTTTCTCCTCCCGCGTAATGTTTCATAACTCATCCTCCTCGCTCGTCTCTCATTCTGCCTAGCGCGTCGCGCGCTCTCTCATTAGTGTTATTCTTCCGAGTGCCTGGTGTCATTTCTGTGTTTATTTGTGCCATTTGTCCCTTCCTCGCACACTTGCCATATTATATAGGTATCTTTTTTTCTCTCTCTCTTTGACTTCTTGTTTCATTTTCTCTCCATTTCTCTCTCTCTCTCTCTCTCTCTCTCTCTCTCTCGCTCCCTCTTTCTTGGTCATTATCTTTATGATATTGTGCAGGGATGCATTTGCAATTCATCTCAATGTTCTGTGTTCTACTTCAGAAACGTGAGCACACAAGGAGGCAACGCATCCATTTGACTTTCATGTAGCCTTCAATAAGTTTTTCTTTCAGGGTAGTTGTTGTAGACCAGAATACCATTGTTGCATCAGCCTCTGAGCCCCCATACTGTGACATAGAGATGAAACAATGCCCAGCTCTCTCTCTCTCTGTCCCTTTGTCTAATGTGTAGAGTATGAGAGCAGAAGAACCGTTTGTGTTATGTGCATTAATTTTACACGAGCCTGGAACTTGACTGTTTGTCTATATTGCAGCACAACCAAAAAACTATTTCTCTATGCTTTTTAGGTCAAAGAGATCTGATTTCTTTAGAGGTCTTTTCCCACCATGCATTTTAACTTGTGAATACATTTTCTAAATCCGCTATTGACCTCTTCTTCTACGTGCACTTTTCTGTGCTGTAGTTGTTATGACTACCACCTACAGTAACACTGAATGAATCGGTAAAACCCTGTGTAAGAAACAACAGTTTGTTCCACTGACTGACATTCATTTTGTATTATTTCCCATCACCTTCTTGATTATAATGTCAGATTTAACAGTACATATACCTATGGCCTTACTTCCTACATGAGAAATGTCACCATTGCAGCCCAGGTAGGCACCCCCCACCTGACTAGGCGGAGACTCTCAGCTCTCTATATCCAAGTATCTAGTATCTCCTCAATGCAAGTCTGTGGAGCTCCTCTTTTCCTGGAACAGAGGCGAGATTCTCCCGCCCTCCCTTTCTCCTCACCATCCAATGACACACTTATCTCTCCCGCAGAGGCGCAAACAACAAGCCAGGAAGCAGCCCCAGGGGTCAGACACCAGATGATGCCGGCCGCCGTCAGGACGCCAACTCCTCAGTGTCAGACCTGGCTAACTCACTCACCAGCGACATGCTAATGGTACGAACACAAGTACGGAAATCTTTTCTCTTTATCTGCTTCACGGTCACACCGTCTACATCTCTTGCCATTTTTTTGTATAACAATGTCAAAGAGGAGTTATCTGAAGAGTATTCCATAATTATGATTCTTTGCCAGTGCAATGACAGAATCACAATCTATAACCCTAGGGAGTGTCATCGAAAATTAATCTCACAAAGAAACAGCCACCCCCAGAGTCTCATTAAAATCTCTGAATCAGCAATTATTTTCATTTGTTAATTTGCTCTCCCTGTCAGTACTGGCAGCATTGCATGCATTTAGCATCCTCCAACCACACCATAGCCTGTCAAACGGGAGCGGCGTGTCAAAGTGAAAGCGCTTCATTTAAAGGAGCCTGATAATTACAACTGGAGGATAAAGCTGTGAGAACAGGGTGGTCTGGTCCGGGCCCAGCCTGTGTGTTATTATGTGGGTGGAAAACCCTTTTTAAAGAGTCTCTGATGATGGTTAATGATGGTGCTTTGGCGCAGCCTATGCCAGAGGGACTTGCAGTAGGAGGGCTGGCACTTAACTTTTGCCTCACCAAAGGAGAGGTAGAGCAGGTTATGGCAGTCTCAACCTCACTTTGACAGCGGTTTGATCCTACTCTTCAGTGGTCTGATTGATTTGGATTTTAATTGGTCCCGCCACACTGCTTCTTGTATACTTAATGATGTTGTGCTGGTTGCACTGATTGCTATTGCATATCAACTGAAAGCTGTGATAATAATGTTCCAGTTGCATTGCCGTTTCCAGCAGTACACTTTTGTTTCCTATATTACTGCATGTTGCATGGCTTCCTCCTCCAGTTCAAAAGCCTTCAGCAGTCATTGACTAAACTGACTGTGGCACATTGCAGGGGTCTTACGAACTGAATAGGACACCAAATCATAATATTTGTGCGGCAGTTCGTTCACATTCCTCCAGCGTGCCCCGTGATCTCAGGGGCATTGTATTGCTTGTGGGAGGTGACACGCACACAACCGTGAGCCACCCTGGATTTGCTTCCCCATTTTCTGAAGCATTTTAAAGGAGCAGCGTGGCCACATAGCGGAGACCTGAAGGCAACATTTACAAAAGTGTAATGAGATTACCAGCAACCCCAATGATACAGCTCAACCGATATCTTCAGTGAGTAATGGGGCCCTCAGGTAAGTCCAAAGTGGAATAAAAGTGTAGGTTGTAAAATTAAGTCAGTTTCTGCATCCTGTGATTCAGTTCCATTCTCAAGACTTTTGAAAAGAAAAGGTGCACAAAGCAACTGTGTGTCATGAGTCCAGGTGAGACCAGGAAGTGCTGGGCCTGTCCACCCACAGTGCTATATTTTTGGGCTGTACTGGCCGTAGGAGCCCCAGCACAGCGGCAGTGTGTAAATCGCAGTCCTCACACAGTCCTCCAGAAGGTAATTTGCTGACTTTGTGACAGAGCAGAACACACGCTGATTGTGTTGATTACGGCCCTGTAATAGTTATTAATGCTCACTGGACGGGCGCGAGCAGCCATGCTCTTCAGATGGAGGTGGGCAGAACGTCCTCCATCTTCATGACGTATGTTTATGAGCCACAAATAGATCTCATTCAAGTCTGAAGCCTTGATTTGTCATTTTGAGATGAAGATGTTTTATGCCCTGGGGCGTGTATTCTACATGCGACTGTTAATCATTTAATATATGTATCATTATATGAAATATAACCCTAAGGTTTCATCATACTATGGAAATCTGTAATCTTTAGATAATCCTGTCTTTATAATAGCCCATTGCATATATTCAGATTAGTCCATGCATCAGTACATAGTCACTCACTGTTACGAGTGGACTCCTGAGAATTGAGAATATTTTGATATTTTGAGTCCATTATAATTCAGAGAAGGGTTCACCACGCAAAACAACAGAGGAAGGTCTGATTTTTACACTCCCACCAACTTTTATGAGGACTGAAAATAAATTACTCATAAATCCACAGCACAGAAAAAGGCCTCCTGGTCCCCATTGGTTTCAGGAGCACAGCATTGTTGCCTCTGTGTTAGGTAATCAAAATGCACAAATGAACTGAACAAAACGGCAAAATGCACTTATGAACTGCATGAAAGTGCAGACTCACAGCCTTTTGTAGACTTTTACTGGCTTCTGCCTGCACATAGTGTATTGACTCCTGTGTCATTTGGTCCCGTAAACATATCAGCTTCAGAATCTACCATCTATAACAAATAACCTGCTGTGTGTACAGTGTATGGGTACTTACTTTCAGTAGGTAAGAGGTAAGAAATACAATGCGGTCAATAGTGCTCATAATTGCAGGTTTGACCAGTGGAATGGGGATGCCTGTGAGCGGCAACTGCCATCTTGAGTGACACATGAAGAGCGGGGGTGGTCTTGTTTCTGGAGTGTGAAATGACAGGGAGGTCAAGCAGGTAGAAGCCTGACATGATCCTCTGGCAAGGAGCAAGAATGGGCTTGTAAAACATTTATTTCAGATATTCTCAGTCTTTGTATTACATCTTAGTCACCATAGTGCCATTAGCAGGAGCTAAATGGTTCATAAAAAATAAACAATGAACACATGGGTATGTTGTTGTTTTTCCAGAGTTTAATTTAATCAAGACTTACATGTGCTGGCAAAGTGTTGTAACTGCAGTCTTAATCAAACTGCACACAGCATAGCAGGCATACGTATATGTATGCTAAGTATATTTGTGTGTGTTTTTAATTCTCCATATCATCTTCATCTTTACTTTGCTCCACCATCATGCTCTGTTTTTGTCCTGCAGTGAAACAGAAGCCTTTTTCTCCGTCTTCTGTTCACAGCTGTCTCCTGGCTCAGAGGAGGATGATCATGAGGGTCCCATAGTTGAGAAGCTTGGGCGCATCCAGTTCAGTTTGGGCTACAATTTCCAGGACTCCACTCTCACAGTCAAGATACTGAAGGGCCAGGACCTACCTGCCAAGGATTTTTCCGGAACCTCCGACCCCTTCGTCAAAATATACCTGCTGCCTGACAAGAAGCACAAGCTGGAGACCAAGGTCAAAAGGAAGAACCTCAATCCACACTGGAACGAGACATTCCTCTTCGAAGGTCAGATGAACCATTAAGAGCCTTTTGACTCCTGCTGTCAAGTTTACCTGCCATTCCTCTTCCATTAGCTGGCACTACCTGTCAGTGTCTAATATATTTTCAGTCTATACAGCAGAGATAGGCCTATAAATATTTAGACTATAAATATGGATGTCATGTGAGGTAAATATGTTAATGTCAGAGGAGTCCAAGAAGCTCTACAAAGGAAGTGTGCTCAGATGTTGCCATCTTTGCTCTCCTTGGCTCTCACCTTGCGTTATCTCTGTCTTCCCAGGATTCCCTTTTGACAAGGTAGTCCAGCGCACATTGTACCTGCAGGTCCTAGATTACGACCGCTTCAGCAGAAACGACCCCATCGGCGAGGTGTCCATTCCCCTCAACAAAGTGGAGCTGGCGCACATGCAGACCTTCTGGAAGGAGCTGAAACCGTGCAGTGATGGCAGCGTGAGTGGCACACACAGAACGAACAAGAGAGAAAGAGAGAGGACAGAGAGAGAGAGAGAGAGAGAGAGAGAGAGGACAGGGAAGAGAGAGGAGAGAGAGAGAGAGGACAGGGAAGAGAGAGAGAGGGAGAGAGAGAGAGGGAGGACAGGGAAGATGCAAAAACAGGAAAGATGTCGAGCGACAATCAGAATAATAAATGCTGAGTGGGGGAATGGAGGAAGGGAAAGTGGGTCAGAAACAGGACCGACAGAAGGAAGCAGCTCAGGGAGGAACAGAGAGATGGTAAGTTAAACGGAGTGTGGAGGATAGATGGGTGGATGGTGTGATGGGCATGAGAGAGGCATCCAGGAGAGGGAGGGCGCCAAAGGACAGATGAGGACAACACTGAGCCTGGGCATTCAATAGGGGGGGGGGAGACAGGACATTGACAGGAGTCTGGGAGTAAATCGCTCTCGAGCAGTGACGGCCGGGCTGTCAGCTCTCGTCCCCGTTAACTGTGTCCGCTTCTGCTCTCCAGGGGAGTCGAGGGGACCTGCTGGTGTCGCTCTGCTACAACCCCACTGCCAACACAATCACTGTGAGCATCATTAAGGCCCGCAACCTCAAAGCCATGGACATCGGAGGAACCTCCGGTAGGGATCTAACATCGCCATTAAAGGACCACTGGTGGTCCTGTGGTAGTGGGTAGGGATTGGCTTCGCCATTAAATGACCATTGGTGGCACTGTGGGCATACAAACTGATGTGTACTACTGATGCAGTAGTAATTCCAAGCTAAGATCCCATATGCACTGTAGCTTAAATGTTATTCTCTTACTGTAAGTCGCTTTGGATAAAAGCGTCTGCTAAATAAATACATGTAAATGTAAACTGAGATTTGACATTGTTCTGGGTAGGACCAACGCAGTCGTTTTGTCACTCTCGTGTTTGCTCCATCCACCAAAGCAGTCCTAACTGGCCTTGTACAGTGTCTCAACGCTAGTGATGGGCAAATGAAGCTTTGGTGAACCACTAAACCACAGCAGTGTGAAGCTAGCAACACTAATGAAAAAATCCAATATGGCTGCCACATGTAGATTTTTCAACATAAAAGTCTTTACCCAAACCAGTATATGAAACCAAAAATATTGGTTTGCTAAGGACTTTTATGTTGAAAAATGAATGTGTGGCGGCCATCTTTTTGCTTTTCGGCTAGTGTCGCTAGGTTCACACTGCTGTGGTTCAGTGGTTCACTAAAGCTTCATTTGCCCATCACTACTCAGCGCTCCTCCTGCCACTGCTTTGCAGATCCGTATGTGAAGGTGTGGCTGATGCACAAAGACAAGCGGGTGGAGAAGAAGAAGACAGTGGTGATGAAGCGCTGTTTGAACCCCGTCTTCAACGAGTCCTTCCCCTTCGACGTCCCCGCCCACGTCCTGAGAGAAACCACCATCATCATCACGGTCATGGATAAAGACAAGTTCAGTCGCAATGATGTCATTGGCAAGGTACTGCATGGGCTTCTCTTTATTTTCTCTCTCCTGCACACACACACACACACACACACACACACACACACACACACACACACACACACACACACACACACACACACAAACACACACATACACACAAACAGGAAAGCAAATGTGTGTATCAGGTATGACCACAAATATTGTGAATACAAGTGTTTAGTTTTCGGCTTAGCTGTGCTCCAAATCACAGCTAAGATTGAGGCTGAGGTTACTACAATGCAGAAGTCGAGAGCCCAGTGGGGCTTAGAGCATCGTTTGCCCCTGGCAAGAACGAGGCGAACGCGGTGTGCAAAAGCCTTTTCCATTCCTTCTTTAAGCCGAGAGGATTAATCACTTTTCTCTCGACACAGTGTGCATGATGAAAGAAAGGTTTTGAGAAATGTCTCTATCTGTCTCTCAGTTTTTCTCTCTGTCCCTCTCTTCTCCCCTCCTCTGCTCGCCAGATCTATCTCTCCTGGAAGAGTGGTCCAGCAGAGGTGAAGCACTGGAAGGACATGATGGGTCACCCTCGCACGACGGTGGCCCAGTGGCACCCTCTGAAGGCCTGAAACCCCCCCCACCACCACCACCACCACCACCATACACCTGCCAAAACCCTGCCCGCAACTGCCCCTTCCCCAAAACAAATCAAAACAAATGAAGAAAGTCATTTCTCCTCTCCTATGTGCCCTGAACCCAGTCAATATGCACAAGGCTCTCGCTGCCAAACGGGTACAAATAGCCATTCAACACAACCCTTTCTCACCTTCTGTCCATTTTATCTCTCTCTTTTCTCTGTCAGCTACTCTCCTCTTGAACTTCAGTATATTCAGGGGGGTGAACAGTCTTCTCTTCCTCATCCTCTTCTTCCTCCTCTACCCTGCCCCCCCCCCCTTTTCTCCATAACTGTGGGTTCTCCCTGAAGTTTGTCTGCCCAGCACCAAGGCCCAGCACTGGGCTGCCGTGGCAGGAGGACCGCTCCATCAGAGCTTCGCTGCCCAGAGAGAGAACACCGTCTCCCCAGCAGGCACGCCATGTTTTTAGAGATCAAAAATTCATTATAAAGTTTCGACCGTGCCCGTGTGGAGTCTCCAATTTTCTTCTCCTCTGCTCTCTTCTCCTTTCCTCCTTTCTGCTCTCTTCTCCTTTGGGTGTGAAATTAATATTTGAACGCAGAATATGGGCCAACACACAACACTAAAACACAGTTGTTTGTGCTGAACCTGAAACAGGCTATGCTTCAGGAAGGCCCCACGTGTAAACGGACTAAGCCTGGGATCCAACACGCTGCAAGTGTTTTTTTATGCATCCACAGTGAAGGCTCAAAGTTTCCCTCTGCTCCAAGATGGTGGACATCCTTTTTTTGCTGACCATTTTCTTTTTGTTAGTTGTCAAACTTGTGCCTCCTTTCATCAACATTACCTAAAAAAAAAAAAAACATGGAACAAGGGGAGGGATCAGGAGAGGTGTGCAATACCCTAGAGAAAGGAGGAAAAGATGTGGCCATTTACGCCAACCTCCATCCCCACCACCTTGGCACAAGTGTAGTAACACCACACCCCCACCCCAACCCCACCCTTGGCTGGAAGCCTGTGTCATCTGTGTGTTCCGTGGGTGCTGTGCTGTGTTCAAAACAAATTCTTGTTGAAGAAAAGAAAAAAATACTTAACCAACTGGACTAGGTCAAGGGGGAATTAGAGTAATAAGAACATTCCATTTTGAAAAAAAAAAAACATGTCTAAAATGGACATTGTCAGTGTCAACTGAGGTGAAAATTTGTGGTGGATGTTGTTTTGCGTTTTCTTCTGAAACTAAATGAGACCAATCAAAGACGTTCTTCCAGAGAAAAAAAGGAAATAGAAGCAAAAAGCCAGCTTTTTGAGCCTTATTGCGTGAGAGAGAGTGAATGCAACATGACAAAAACAGTGACTGTGAGCAAGTGTGTGTGTGTTTGTTGAGTGTTTGTTAATAGACAGGCTGACAATTAAATAATACCTGGTACCAATAATAATGACGCTTTACCTATAATTATGGAAATATTAATGCCCATTAAAGTCATAATAATTTAAAAGGGCCACTAACAGGCAACAGCACAAAGAGATCGAGAGAGACAGAGAGTTAAGGAGGTGGTATACCCATCCATGCACTTTTGTGCGTACTGAAGACTGCGTCATTGACACGCGGTCACAATTGTTGGGAGGCACACAACCCCCACCCCCACCCCGCCTCCGGCAGGCCGCCCTGATGACACAATTGTCATCACGCACCTCGTGCACAGGACACAGGCTCAGGACTATACCAGGCCTCTTTTTCCAGATGTCCGTCTGTCCTGTTGTTCCACTAACCTAAGTCCACTAACCTAGTGAACGTAGGGCCCAACTCAGCTAGGATTAACGATCTCCCCCTTCTTCAGTCTCCATGTAAGTGGCTTTCTTTTGATTGCATCATGAATTTAACCAGTATGCAATGACACTGCCAATGCTTAGCTGACCTCTGCCAGAACTCTTTCAAAGAGTCCCTTATTAAGGAGCCAAAGGAGTACTTTATGCCTGTCAACAATAATTTATCTATCAAATTCTATTGAGCAGATTAGGAATATGGAAAACCACAAGGATAAAAAATGTATGTGTAGTGTAATTCTGATCATAGTGTCATTTTTAACATCTGTCTGTGGTACATGTCTATGTCATCTTCTAGCTTGAGTGTGTTCATGTGTATGAGTGTGTGCAGGAATGTTTTAGCCAACAAGTCTATTGTCGTCTCTGTAACTGTTAACTCATAGGTCTGTGTGTTTTAAACGAGTTGTGTCTTAGAAGAGCGAACAGGTGAGCTGCCTGACAGATATACTGCATATTAGTTGGGTGCCTTCCTCCGCACAGCATATCCAATTCAGTGTTAAAAAAAAAATACACAATCACTCATGTATGCCATGCTCACATGCAGCCAAATTAGATCTAGGTCACAGTAAAAGGTTAATGGAAGCTGTTCTTCTACCCTGCTCATGATTACCTTGCAAAATCAGCCCTGGTGACTTCCAGCTATCTCCTGCCTCCATCTCAGTGCAGTGCCCCGCACAGCAATCATGTGTGGGTACGAAATGGGCACATTTTTTTGCGCTGCGCTAAGCGACTCCAAAAATAGACCTATACGACATATAAGTTAGCTTGTAAGGCAGCTTATATATAAGCTGCCATATGTACTGAGGTAAATGCTGTTGGCTCCAACACCCTCAGCCCCAGCTCTGTCTCTCTCTGCATCTGTGTGGCTTCTATGCTGACTATAACTGGACTGAATCCAGTGTCATGGAGCAAAAGACACTTTCTAGCTAACGATGATGATAATGATGATCACGCTCGAAGGACCATTAGTGTTATAACAATAACAATGGATTTTTCATGGTAAATTTTTCTGGAACTAATGGTCTGTGTGTGTAAGTCGGTGTATAAAGTCTGTGTACATTTCGGTGTGTATGTGTAGGTTTGTGTGGGAGTGTGTGTGTGTGTGTGGAAGTGATGGCGTGTGCTTGTTTGTCAGCTTCTTTGTCTTATTGAAAAGGAGAATTTTGGGTTTTCCTTTTTATGTACTTTATCTTGTATAAAGTGTTTTTTGGGGAAGACAATATTTGTTGTACAATTCTTTTGTATCTGTTGCTGTTAAACGGTGATGACTACAGGGATGTCAGAACGTGTCTCAATTTAAAAGACACTGATTACCTGTTACCTTTTTTTATTTGGACTTGAGGGAAGAGAAAGAAGAGTTTAGGGCAAGGAGATAGACAGAGGGAAAAAAACAGATAATCTCTTCATCATTGCAGCACTCAACCATAGACATGCAGACACCCACACACAAATACTCACAGAGACCGATATACACACACACACACATATGCACACATATATATACACACACACACACACACACATACACACATAATAGGTGTTCTCGTCCCTGAGAGTACTTTTTTCTTGGCCCGCTATTATGGGAAAAGCACAGGGATGATAGGACCACAAACCCTGACAGCTTTTTTATGATGTTCCCATAGCCAATTCATCAGCCAACAGTTTATCATGACATCCTGATATGGCGGACAAATCGATTGGTCTTTCCCTACCTCTGGGAAGTGATCTTTGCCAAGAGAGTCAATACCAGCCACCAATCTGTTTCAGTGATGGTGTCATATGCACTCACAAAAGGTGTAGCCTTCCCAATGAGATACATCAGTGGCACCCCACACTAAATTACTTGTTACAGTGTCGCAGGAACCATTGTATCCTTCTTGAAATTTGTAACACCTGAATGAGTCATACAATATGCATTGACCTTGTGTCTATTGAGATGTTCTGTGAGACACTTTTAGCTGTCATGACCTCATCATGAGAGAGTGGCACAGTGATTAGCTCATGTCTGCCGCTCCTGAGCTCTCGCAGTCAGACACCTGGCTGGCGACGCACGCCCAGCGAGTGTCTCAAAGCGCCACGCCCTGGCAGAGGCTCTCACTCACTCACTAAAGATTCTGATCCTGATCTGAGGCTGATACTCCCACTAAGTGTTAGCCACAACAACGGGACAGAGACAGACACAGACATCAGATCTCCGTCATTCTCAGACATCTCCCTAAGGATCTGTTCCGCTCAGAAAAGGTGTGACGAGAAAGTCCTGTCCTTAGCTATGACCCGGCGTTGGGCCTGAAGACAAGTTTGTGTGAGATGCACAGTTGTTGACTGGACTATGTCCTTGTTTGGGGGTGGGACACCACTCCCTGAAGAACTGGCATGCAGTGTATTTCCTGTCCTGTTCTGAACTGACCATTGATCCTGGTGGTATAGTTCAAAGTGAGGTCTTGTTTCTTGTCTTCTTGTTTGTTGTATTTGATAATTGGGTTTCATTTGTGACTACAGTGAGCCTTGACTTTTTTCCTTTGATGATAATATTCTCAGTCATCTTTTGTTTTTCTAAAACAAAATTCTTGTTACATGTTTGACCATGGAAGAACAGAATGTAAACCTAAGCTCCAAATCTATCAATACTGGGAAGCAAGAGTTGGTGGCGTGAAAGAGAAAGCTAGATCCTTGCCATGTTACATCGATCTGAACAGTCGACTTGTAGACTGGATCACTGGCGACTGAGCTCTGTCTAATGGGCCCCTTCAAAGATCTTCTCTCCCCAACTCAACTCTCTACTTACTCCCTCGGTCTCACTTTCTTGCGATCTCATCACACATCTGTGATGTGCACAAACATATTTTGTTATTTATTAGTTTTGACAACTATGTACAGTGTATATAGATATAAATGTATATAAAAGAGTAAAGTTACAGATGTCTGTGGTGTCTTTTTTTACCTTGTAGCAGAAATACTTTTTAGTGTGTGTGTGTGTGTCTAAAGCATGTTTGGTCTTTAGCTGGCTCTGTTTGTTGCAGCTGTATTCCATCAGTCCAGCGTACATCTTGTCGAGAGACACTCCGCGGCTCTAGAGCGAGGCTCTCTCCACACTCATGCATTTATTCATTCTCATTTTATATGTTTTACAGCTGTGATATCACAACACATTTCTCTCACTTGTTTAAAAACATTTGAAGTAGCAGCACACTTGGGGCAAAAAGAGCATCAAGTTGCAGCTTTTTCATAGTTTGTGTCATTTTTAGACTTTCTGAACTATCCAAAAACCCAGCTAAACTCAACAGTAATCATGTATCAAAATAAAATGGAACCTAAACAGTTTTTTGATCATTATTTGATCATGTCAAAAGTGCCTATTATGATTCTATGAACATCCTTATCTAGGGATCTAAGATTTTGTTATCAAATGACTTGTTGATTTTTCTGTTTACGAGAAGTGCTCCCAAACAACAAAACAACTGAAGCAGTCATTCTTGAACATGAAAGTGGTGTGGCTTAATCTAAATGGAAACAACACCACCTTAAGTCCTAAATGCTTGACTATCTTGATTAAACATTGTTTGGTAGCTTCATTTTTAGTCTTTCATCTCAGAAATTCCCAATATTATTGACTGAATGAGATACATATTATGATCTGTGCAGTGTATGCTAAAGATATCTCCTGAATCTTGATGAGGTGTACTGTTGATACTAAACACTTTACTCTGCCTTCTTCCACACCACTCCTGTTAGACTGAGTTAATCATGATTCCTTGCTTAGCACCCAGATATCAGGAGCTCTAGAAACACCTTGTGCATCACTTGTCTGTTGCAAGAACACATCCAAATAACTCATCTGCCGTTTCCTGCAGTCAGCACCACAGATCGAAGAGGAATAGCATAACCCTGACATTACACTGGAAATCACACTTCAGCTGATCCACCCTGAGCCAAGACATTTGTTTGGGTTACACAATCTTGCCAAACTGATTTTCTGCACTTTTTGCCATCTGTGTCAGTGTGTGTGTGTGTGTGTGCGCGCATGCATGCAAAGTCCTACATGGCCATTTGAACACTCACAACATCCTGATCACTCTGAGCTGGGTGCACCTGCTCAGGGCACCTTCAAAAGGCCAGCATGTGTGTTTGTGTGTGTGTGTGTGTGTGTGTGTGTGTGTGTCACTGCTTGACAGACACAGTAAAGAGGGACATCAAAGATCGTATCACACGCATCAAGTAAATGAAGACGCACAGGCAAACAGATACCCCTAAATGAGCGCCAGCCTCTGACAGGAGGCCAGAGATAGAGCTAGCTGGGCTGAGCACTGAGAGACAGGCTGATGCACAGCTCGGAGGAATGAGCCAAGTGGAGAGGTATTTTTTTTTATTATTATTATTATCTGAGGGGGCATTCAGAGGCGGGAGGGCACAGCGGATGAAAGGGACCAGTGTCACGACGCACGCACACAGCGCTCCAGAATGACAGGCACATATTGGTGTGGAGAAAGAGTGAGTGGGCGCAAGTGGGCGACTGACAAATCCACTCTCCAAACATGCTCTTACCAAGCTGAGCCATGCCAAATACAAAAATATGCAAAGCAGTAGTTGTGAAATCCACAGGTCCACTGGCTGAGGGGGACAGGCACAGGTCAGCACACATTGAGGTGAGGGACCTGGGGGAACTGTGCTGAGGTGACTGTGCTGAAGGCATCTGCACACACTGAATGAGCCAGGAAATATGCCGGGGCACGAAGCCAGGTGGGCAAGTATAATGGACAGCACATTAATGTAAATGAACTGTGGAGCCAAATTAGAGAAGATGAAAAATATTCCAAAAAATAAATAAAAAATCAGAGAGCCCTCAAACAGAGATAAATGCACTTGGCTTCAAATTAATGTCTTGTTTCTAAAAAATCCCCTGTGCATTAAACGAGAATCTCTCCAACCTTCTCTCCATTTACCTCTGTAAACACTTTGAACAAAGATGAGGCATGTTTCCATACATATCGCAAACGACCACATATGCCAATGGAAAAAGAAACAAACAGCACCAAAAGAAACTAGCTGCAAACGTGCAAGCAAAGCAATGAAGCCAAAAAGACAATGCTGGTGTCCACAGAGAGACAGATGGCACCAGGGTCAGAGCCATCACTCACTCGGACCCTCCCTGTGCTATTTAAAGACACACTCCACCTGTGAGGGAGGTCGAACACTTGCACTGTCTGTCTGTGGGGAACTGGGTGTGTGAGTATGTGTGGGCGTGTGTGCGTGTGGGAGAGAGTGAGAGAGAAAGAGAGAGAGAGGGTGGGTATGTTTTTCAGCAACTGAAAATATGCTCAGCAGAACATATGGTGTTTGTGCTTTTAAACAAGTGCAGGAAAAGTGTCTGGATATGACGTATGGAAAGTGATGTGCAAGGAGTGATTTCCTTTTTCTCTGCTGAGTTAAGAGTACTGTGTATCATTTGTCAGCTGGCCTTTGCCAGTGGTGGACAGCTGGACAGCGGAGCGATTTGAGCTTTGATTTTGCACACCCTCTCGGGCCTTAGACTGCCTCTAAGCATAACCTCTAACAAACAAACACAGCCTCTTACAAAGGCTACAACACCGTTACGGTCAGCAACACTCACTGAATCCACACTGGAGGGACTTCCCAACTCTCAAAGACCTACTCAACAGGACAGCTCATTGTCTGGGTGAATGTGTGCTTGACTGTGTGTGTGTGTGTGTTGTTGATCACCTGAGGGGTATGTGAAGTCACTGCTGAATCAACTGTACAGGGCACAAACAAAAACAAAATGACTTTGATGCCAATATACTAACAGTGAATAGCTGGTAGTTTTTATTTGCCATACTAATGTTCATGGGAAGAACAAAATACACACAAACTGCCAACACTATAAGAAACACCTTCCAATCATAAATTTGACAGCAAACCATTTTTTTTTCACCTGTCAAATTTAGTCATATTTTCTCATTTTTGCTCCCAAGGCTGAAAAATAAGTTTGCAAAAACTCTTTACAATTCTGATAAACCTGAACTAATAATAGATGTCTCGCACAGACAGCTATAACCAGATTTTTATTGAATGATGGATGAATCAGGGAGGACAAACTATTGTATGATCTCTGCTGCCATCATGTGTCCATTTACAAGTACTGCAAATCAGTCAGGATGCATTTTTCATGATCCAACCCTCATTAAGCAGAATGTGATTAGTATTACCGGTACATTGGTTATTCATCAAGTTAAGCCCAGATTTCTAATTTGAAAAAGAAAACACTGCATAATCATATATGATAAACACTAAATAGTTCTTTATTTTATTGCATGGGCCAAACGTTACACCACATATTACAACTAACTCTGCTGTTTCATTCATTCATTCATTCATTCATTCAAGAGGAAACAGAATAGCATAACAGCACAGAGAAGCACTAAATCAAGTCTTCATAAAATTATGCACTTATGTACACATTTTAGATCAATGCCTGTCATGTCAACACGCATGACAGCAACTAGTCATAGCAATTTTTACATATGAAACATGAATCAATACCGTCTCTTACATACTGAAACCCAGACTGTGTGGGTCACTCAGTCCTGTCTGTTGATTTACACAGATGTATGTGTGGGAAATACATCAACAGTCCATTTCAAACCATTAAGAAAAATTAAATACAATAAATAAAAAAAATAAATGGCCTCGTTAAAGGGCCTGGGATAAGCCTGTGAAGTCTGAGCTATTATGCCAACATTTTGTATTGTATGTGGTCACACACTCTGCCTGTGCCGTGTGATCATGTTCAAGTCTCTGGAATAGGCCTTGGGCCAGCTCAGTTCTTGCCGTCATCCAGGTATTCCAGGTTTGGTGCATCCAGACGCTGCTCCTGTTGCCGGTTCTTGGTGAACTCTTTCAGGAGATCCATGACCTCGCCACTGTACGGCTCAGGTGTTGGCAAAGCCTCTGGAGGAAAATGAGAGAAAACATCCAAATTGTTTACTATTCAGCATTTCATATATACACTTGCTAATGCATGTGCAGGAGTGGTAAGTGAGGCTGTCATGATGTCTTGGGGCAGTGGTAGCGTAGTTGTTAAGGAGCTGGGCCAGCATGCAGTAGCCTGCAAAGTTGTGGGTTCAATTCCTGGCTTCCACCCTTGTGGCCTTGATCAAGGCACTTAACCCCAGGTTGCTCTGGGGACAATGGCCCTTGTAATAATCATATGCATGTCGCTTTGGATAGAAGCATCTGCTAAATGTAATTCACTTCGGTCTTTAAACATTGCAGATATCCGTTTTTTGCATCTTCCCTCGTTTCATGTTAACATTGCATAGCAGTTCTTTTTTTTTCTCCCATGAGATTAGACCTAAAGCCTTAAATTCCAAACTCCACAACCTGTTGTGTATGCTTCTCTTGGATTGCTGAAACGAATGACAGCAGCAGACACGACACAACCAACAATACTTACATCTGCGGGCTAAGACCTACTCTGTGCAGAGGTCTAACATAAACATTTAATTTACAATCTTTTTTTTGCATATTTTGCTAGTAGAGTCTAAGGAACAAGATTTTTTTTGTCTTCAAATTTTCACGATCCATTTTCACACTTAGATGACATCATCATTTATATAATGCATAATTAAGACTGGGACTACTATCTCTTGGGGGTCAAATGTGAGAAAACACTGGTAAAGAGGGTATTTTTGGGTGCTGATTCTGAATATCATATTTACTTAGCTGATTTTTTTGTTTTAAACCTGCTAATTAGCATTTGCGGCCTAAAACTGGCCTCCATAGGCAACATAGAACGGGTGAATTGGGTAAAAAATTTAACTCCTTGATCTTATGAAACTTTACTAGTTGATTATTTATGTAGAGACAATCTTTTTTTGCATTACAAGTTTTCTGAAAATATATGTTTATGCATGTAATTTAACAATATCTCATTAATTATGCACTAATTTGCATACATTTCAATTACAGACATCTGAATATTGGATAGTTAACATTGAATGTAGTCACGTTCAGGTTTGCCTTCAGAACTTTTTCTTGATTCAGAGCCTTAAAAGAATGGCTTGTTCAAGCACCAGTCCTAGGTTATGCCGATTTCAGTCGTCCCTTTATCTTAAGAGACGGATGCATGCCATGCAGGATTGGGGGCAGTTCTGTCACAGGAAAAGGATGGGTTACAGCGACCAATAGCCTTTGCTAGCCAGGGTTTGTGGCCAAGTGAGTGGGCAACACGTTCACCGTGTACACTGACAACAATCCCCTCCAATACCTGCAGTCAGCGAAACTGGGTGCTCTGGAACATTGCTGGGATTCTCAGCTTGCCCTCTTTATTACAACATCAAATATTGTCCTGGGACAGCTAATTGCAATGCCAATACCCTTTCTAGGCTTCCTACAAGCCCCACTAACACTTTGCGATCTGTGTCACACGGCTTGGACGTCCCCCTGCCTCTTGCCATAGCCAACATACAAGCCTCGAGTGCACCTATCCAAGACTCTTGGATGACAGAATCTTGTATGGTGGACACCATCCCTGGTCGAACCCGAAAGAGACCTGAAAGTCCTGCAAGGGATTGATCCCTGTATTTCCAGATACCTGTGGTTTTGGTGACAGGGACGACCACATACCCGTTAAGACAAGTGGAGTGAACTAATGGAAGTCCGCAGTTGATAAAGCAGTGGTCCCAGATACAGGAAGTGGATATGACCTTGTACCGAGCGATCCAGGCTCCTCCTTCCAGGGATCCAGTGCTGCAGCTTTTACTGCCAAAGGTGTTGCGAGTCGAAGTACTCACTAGCCTACACAACAACCACGGCCATCTGGGGGTGGACAGGACCACAGATTTGATATGACAGAGGTGCTACTGGCCCCAGATGTGGCATGAGGTGCAAAAGTGGTGTTCTGAGTGTGAGCACTGTGCTTGCTAAAGCAAGACAACCCAAGCCAGAACCTTCTTGGGAAATATGTTAGCCACTAAGCCTTAGATAATCTCCATTGACTTTACTCTCTTGGATTGGGCTAGCACAGGACAAGAGAATGTTCTGGTAGTCACAAATGTTTTCTCAAAGTTTACCCAGGCCTTTCCCACCCCTGATCAGAGAGCTTCCACCGTAGCTAAGATTCTAACTGAGAGATGGTTCTATGCGCAGCTTTGAGGGGGAGCTGTTGAAGCACCTGTGTGACACCTACATCATAACAAAGACTAGAACCACCACTTATCATCCAGAGGGGAATGGTCAATGTGAACGTTTCAACAGGACACTTCATGACTTGCTCAGGACCTTACCCCCTGAAATGAAGAGTAAATGGCCCCAGTTGCTCCCTCAGCTCCTGTTCGCCTATAATACCACCGTGTACCAGTCCACACAGCACTCCCCATATGAGCTGATGTTCGGTCAGAAGCCACAGTTACCAGTCGACCACGTACTTGGAAATACTGGAGGTGACCACAGGGACAGTCCACCGACTGATTGGGTGGTGCAACATCAAGAGTACCTGACTTCTGTCTATGCTAGTGCTAGGAGACACTTAGAAGAGGCTGCGGCATATCATAGGCATGGTGGTCCTAACACTGTAGTCCTCTTCAAAGTGGTTGTATGCACATCCCACCTCACTGAGGCCAGGTGCAGGACAAAAAAGCTTATCAAGGAAAGAAGAGTAGTTGTCCGCACACTGCAATCATAACACATAACGCAACGTTTCGGCCTGATGAAGACCCTGGTGGGTCGAAACGTTGCGTTATGTTTTTAACTCAATAAATGTAGTTCTTCTGGGAGATTGCAGTGTGCAGTCCTGACACTGTACCCATAATACCACCTGGCACTCTAGTCTTTTTCTAGTGGGCAGTGGTAGTGTAGTGGTTAAGGAGCTGGGCTAGCATGCAGTAGCCTGAAAGTTGTTGGTTCAATTCCCGGCTTTCACTGTTATGCCCTTGAGCAAGGCACTTAACCCCAAGTTGCTCCGGGGACAATGTGATCCCTTGTAATATAGCTGACATACAGTATGTGAGTGACTTTGGTCAAGAAGTGTCTGCTAAATATAATGTACATGTAAACTCTTTTGCAAGAACCATTTTCACGGTCGCCACAAAATCCAGGATACATGGGTGTCTACCAAGTATGAAATTGTGGAGTGTCTTGATGGAATTGGCACACACTATAAGATCAGGCTGTATGTGGAAGAGGGCCCCCTTAAGACGTTCCACTCATAATACTGCCGGACAGCATTCAAACCCCTTCCACCTCCCACAGTCTGTTTCACATTGAACACACTGTTTTCACAACTGAACACAGTTCTCTGCCAGTGTAGCAGAAGTAAATATTCTCCCAGTCCCCTTCAGGCCTTGGCAGTAGATAGGTGTGCTACCAGGAGGGTGAACTTTAAAGCCAGGTGTGTATGCAGAAAGGCTGACTTGCAGCGCTGGCGCACACGCCCACCAGTGGGTGGTGATCATATACATAGCTTCCTCTCTGGGAAACACAGCTGGTCATTTGATATTTTTGCCGCATGGGTGTTTGTGGTTTTTGTTGTTGGAAGAACATGGCTTTATTCTTAATTCTAAGACTTCATTGCTTCTCTCGCACGCCCAGCCTGTTGGCTGTGGATAACCCATTGCTTTTAAAGAGAGCAAATGCACATGGTTTAGTGTCCCTTGAGTTATTTGTTTTTTGTATTAGTTCAGGCTCTGAGAGGGCCATCCGTGGTTTGTCTGTTTGTTTGTACCATAAATTCTTTTGTTTGTTAATTTTGCCTACTGTTACTCAACTACCCATGCCTATGACACCTAGTGGTGTACTGTGTTGCCTGTACTATTATAGATTATTTCCAAGACAAATTTCTCTTAAGGTAGACAATAGAATGACATGGCAGGTCAAGGAAAGCATCAAGAAAAGCAAAGATTAATAAATTGTTTTTGACATAAGCAACAAGGGTGGAGGTGTTTTTGCACTTTTCAGACACTCAAAGTTTGACTATGGATATTGTTTTAGAACCAACAAACTTTCTACATTATCTGGGGGTTTTGTGTTCAAAAAGTGGAATTAATTGTCAAAAAATTAGAAGAAAATGTGAAAATCACTTTTTGGACTAGATATAAATCGCTTATTTTAAAACATAAGAAGAAAATAACACTAAAGATGGATCGTGAAAATTTGAAGACAAAAACAATCTTGTTCCTTAGACTCTATATTAGCAAAATATGCAAAAAAATCAAATTTTACATGAAAATCCAGCGGGACCCTATTTTCCAAACACAGCGTACTGTACTATTTCATTCCTCAGGCCCTCCTCACCTGTTGCCCAGTAATAAATGTCCCAGTCGTTGGTTGGCTCATTGATTATTCGGTCATACTGCTGCAGCTGAGTTTCTGTCATGGTGTTCAAGTACTTCTTGGCAAACAGGCTGAGACAAAGCAAATAATAACAAATAAAATAATATTACAAAGTGTCACAAGTTTATTGCACTGTAAAGGCCTACGAATGTGAAGCTTTACATTTTACAGTCTTGTAGGCCTACAATCACTACACATTTTGGGAAGACGGGATGATGCCCCCTCTAGTGTGCATCTGCGGTCTCACCTGAGCAAGATGCAGTTCTCCAGCATGCCTCTTTTGCGGCTCTCATATAAGAGTCTTTTCCTCTTGATATCAATAGGCTCGCCCGTCTTCTCCTCCCATGGTGGCAGGGGGACTTCAATCATATTGGGTTCAGGTGCATCACCACGGTAACCTCGTGCAGACACTGCACCAACCATTGATGGACGTAGGGAAGCCCGATAGACGCCAGCAACAAGCTGATAGGTACAAAACATTAATTCACAGTTTATTGCATTGGAAAATGTTCTGTTGGTGCAGAAGTAACTGTGTATGATTGCAATCATAGTCTGAGATTACTTTTATTTTTAACCAAAGCAAATTAAATATGTAAACACATTTTCTAGTGTCTGCCGCATTCACACATTTACGAACAGATGAGATATTGGAATGTTTACCCTTTACGTACCCTCTCATGGTACAGTCCATTACCAAACCCGCTGCGGACGATTTCATAACACATGTTCATATCAGAACAGCGACCTTATCTAGCAGTTAACACAACGTTATAAGGATACATTAACCAAATCTACTCCGACACTGTTATTATTTGATCCACGGACATGTTGTGCTGCTATCTTTCCCCCACAAAATAACAGGCTAGCTGAAGAATTGCCATTAGCTTACGGGTAACGATAGGTGATAGCCAGAGCCATAACTTAGGCTAAAAGTCAGCAGATTGCTATCGGCCCTACTCGGACAATATTTGTGCATACTGGATAGCATATTACATTCGTTAGATAACTATTTCCCCGTGCCCAAACAAACAACTCTGCCTTAACTTACAGCTAAAGTTAGCTTGCTAAACAACCTCTGCAGTTGTGGTCAAGCCCAACTCCCACAGAACACTTACGTTTTTACATTTGCTATCAAAACGACAGACAAAGGCATTTAATAACTGGAGCCACTCACCCTCCTCGCAAACACAGCAGACATCATTGTGCTTTCAAGATTTCAACAACACTACCCTCTGTCACTTGTATCGACTCAACGAAGGTTGTTGCCATTCAAGAGGACGAACATTTACACAACAGTTTCATATAACGTTAAATGCACGTCTTCAATTCACGGCCATCTTGGTGAGGGCATGAATAAACCTATACAATTTCCAGAAATGGAATATCTAAATATACACTTTCAACTTAAAATGGTATCCATAATACTTACAACACAAAATACGTGTTTTATTTTGACCAGTGATATAACATTACCTTATTAGTCGCACAAGACACGTTTCTGTGCTATATGTTTGGGGAACCTTATGATGTATTCATTGTTTCAAACCGAACTTTGATCACAAACACACAGGCTATAGTTTGTGCTTCCGCTGTGTGATGTTCGATGGAAAGCAAAATTTGTTTCTCCGTAAAACTAATGCCGCATGGATGCCAATTTGCGAACAAATGCTGTGGCAAATTTCTACCCCGATTTTCAGGTTTATTCTGTTAAACATTCAAGTGAATTGATATTTTGTGAATTATTCGGAAAGCTCGCAATTTGAGTGAAGAGGGGGAGGGTCGTTGGTAGCCTAGTAAGCTATCCAGTTAAAATAATTGATATTATCATTCAGATTTAGAAAGCGGCAAAGTGCATAACATGTACATGCGCTAACTGTACATCGAACAGTGGCTGGTATAAAACAGCATAATCAAACGTGACCTGCAAAGGCCACGTTTCAAAGACAAGGGGATGGCGGCGTCTGCAGCGCCGGATGGTCTAGCGCCAGAACTTATAGATATCTACGATGACTTCAATCAAAACAATGGGGAGGTGAGGTATTATTGACGTTGATGACTTGAGTGTGTTTCACATCACAGACCACATGCTCATGTTCTTCAAACGCTTCGTTAGTTGCAGTAACTTGAAACACCTGTACGTATTGGCGGCATTATGAGGGCAGATAAATTGACATTTCGCATGGTGGTTTCAGCAGAGGAAGTCAACTTTGTGAGTTTCGGGCTAGATTGACAAACCGTTTAACTGACCGTATCACTTGTATTTCAAAAGGTTTTAGAGCATGTTCCACAATAATAACTTAGTTTTATTATTTAAGGAATTGATCGAGTGTACAGAAAGGGATTGTGTTCACTCCTTCTGTTTTCTTATTAGGAAGGGGACTTCATGGGTTCAGTGGATCCAAATGATCTTTATGATGATGTAGTAACTGGTTCTGTGGATCAGAGAAGGATGTCAGGAGGGGACGTCAGGACACATAACAAAGACCTGGAGAAACATGATAACCCCAAACCACTAATAACATACAGCTACAGTGGGGGACAGACCAAGAGGCTTTCAGTCTATGTCGGAAATTTCTCCTGGGTGAGTCTTCATGAGATTTTTCAGACCGTTTAACTTTGACTTTGAATAAATTTGGTTATTTTCTTTTGCACTGTTCCATTGCTTCCATGTTGACCGTTTCATCCAATTTATTATACACTCTCTGTTCCTCTTTACCCTTTTTCATGAACTTAACACTTATTCAACACTTAACACATTATTTTAAAGTAGTTTCTTGTATTAATTTATATGGTTTTCCTCTCTGTATTCACAAACACAGTGGACCTCAGACACTGATCTGTTAACCTTGGCAAGCACGATGGGAGTCAAGGACATTTTGGAAATCAAGTTTGCAGAAAATCGGGCAAACGGCCAGTCCAGAGGGTATGTTTTCACTTTTAATCAAGGATAAGTTTATTCCACAAGTGTTTATGGCTGTCTCATCATCAGCATTATTTCTCTAACAGCTATGCTGAACTTGTGGTGTCCACTGAGGCTTCCTTGCAGAAGTTGCTGGAGACCATGCCACAGTGTCACATCAACGGAGAGAGGGTAGATTGCCGTTTTGCCACACGGCAGAACCTTGCAGTGTTTGAAACACTGGCAAACAAACGTAAGTACACTTTGATGGTAATATTGATACCACAGATTAATGAAGACCCAGTCAGACCAATAGTAGGAAAAATCAGGAACAGAGTTTTATTTACAATGATGCGCATCAAAGGAGAGACCGCATGACTTCACCTAAAGATCCACCAGCTGCTCTAACTAGACAAGGGAATAGTTAGGGTTTAAGTATCCTTCCAGGCTGTCGGGAGATGCCTTTGGTCATCCAATCTTACGTGGACCACACTGAATTAGATTAGTGGCAACCTGGCAATCCGGAGCAGATGGCTACTGATGCAGCCATGCAGAACAGTGAAACACTGCAAAACCATAATATTCCCTCTTATCTCTAAACACATAAACACAGACAGATATAGGCAGGGCAGTACAGGAACGGAATGAAATAACAATCACATGTGGAAGAACACATAACAGAAACATCTCTCTGAGTTAAGGCACCGTTATACTTGAAATGCAGTGATGATTCTCCACAAGGCAATTAGAAGAGCGCTTTGGTCATTTCAACGGTCACAGTGTCATAATATATTCATATGAATTAATTGTCTCCCCTCAGGTATTCCTCAGCGTTCCAACTCCAAGTCAGAGTCAGAGTCAGTGACGGACAACCGCCCCAACTTTCCTTCCTCTTCTGAGCCATGCCCACCCAGCCACGCACCGCTTGTTATGCCACCACATCCCCATGTCAACAAGCTCCCATCCATCGCTATGCCATTTTATGGCCGACCCCCCCCTCTATATCCCCCTCCCCACCCCCCGCCACTCCTCTTACCACCTCCAATACCTCCTCCACTTTACCCACCGCCACCCCCCCACATCCCCACACATCAGCCCCCACCTGCCCTTCATCTCAACCCAGCCTTCTTCCCCCCTCCTCAGGAGAGCTACAACAACCCACCACCCTACTCCCGACAAAGGTCAGTCAACATTGATGCAAATATGTACCCAAAGCTGAAGTTTAAATCAATTAGATGCTGTAAGACGTAGTGTTTTTACTAGAATATCTTTTTGTCATCAGTAGGGAGAGGGAGGACTCCACACCTCCACTGCCAGACAGCGAATATGATGAATTGATGAACAGAAACAAAACCATCGCCAGCAGTGCCATCAGCAAGGCTGTGGCAGGAGCCGCTGCAGGTCTGTCAAAACACAAAAATGCACAGATGCTCTTAGCTGCTCTTAGTATACGTACTTCAGATCATGCTGATCCTCAGATAGGTCAAATCTCAGGGTCATGGGTTCAATGACCAGTGAACTCTACTTAATAACACACTGGGTCATTGATTGTAATAACTAAGTGATGAGATGAAAATACTTGTAAATATTTCAAATGATGAGTAATGAAAATCTCTTCTGTTTTTTTCTCTTAGGAGATGTGTCCCTGGCTGTAGAGACCCTCCTCACTGCAATTGCAGTCATTAAACAGTCTCGAGTGTACAGTGATGAACGCTGTCGGGCTTTGGTGACTTCACTCAAAGATTGCCTCTTCTCCATTGAGAGCAAGTCTTATGGCTCAAGGTGTGTATCTGTGTGTATGTTTGTATGTAGGTATTGGTATTCTGCTTGTGTTCCTTTGATCTTGAACTGTAGAAATGAGTCCCTTCACCACTAAGATGTAGTATGGCTTCATTAAATTTTGTCTGCACTTTCCAGGAAGAAACATCGATCACGTGAGAGGGAACGCTCACGTGACAGGGAACACCGGGACCGAGAGAGGGAGCGAGAGCGTGATCGGGACCGAGACAGGGAGGGCTCCTACAGTCAAAACTGGGAAGCAGGAGGAATGTCCCGCCGGTACAGAGACCGTTCTCTTAGCGCTGAGAGAGACCGGGAGCGGATGCGGGTGCAGCGAGACCGACATCGAGAACACCGGGATCGACACCGCTAGGTGCAGCTTTGTCTTTTTCCACCACCAGTTTCAATAGACTAGACAGCTGTGGCCACTACTGAAAGTTCACCTGTATAAAAATGTGGGTGTCAGTTCACTCTATTTATTTTCTTTGAGATGTCAAAACAAAATAATGCGTCAGGTTTCATAGTTTGACTTTTGTGCCACACAGGACATTTCAGAACATACTCATGTTTGCAGCATAGAGGGTCCCTTGGAAAAAAGGATTCTGTGCCAGGATGTCTGAGGACCCAAAGGTAGCACAAGTGGAGGGGGGTGCCCTACCTTGGTCATTCCAATATTTCACTCAACTTTCCCCAACCCCTTGTTAGTTTTCAACACTGAGGTTCTGTCAGAATTAATCATACCCAAGTGTCCCATCACCACCCGGTTATGTTGGAACAGAGATCGTGCTTCATTAAAGTTAATAGATTTAAATTCTTCAAGTTGATAAGTTTCAGATGTCACTAGTGCTGTGGTACTGCAAATATTAATTTTTATATGTTCACTGTTTATTTTGATCATTTCTGCTTCATTCTTTTGTAAGTACAATCTCAGAATTAAAAGGAATATATAAGTTTTCATGTCTCTGGTTTCGTTGGTGACCTTGGATTAAAAGTGTTGTCTTTGTTAAGTCAGGTGTATGCCATTGATGTTTGTCACTTTTGAGATTTAAGTGTAAAGTATGAACACTGATATGAATGAAAACATTTTATAATTGTTTCATGGGCTTTCAAGGAGACAAATTCAAGTAGCTGGGAATTGCTTCCATCAGTTAATTAATGATCAGGATATAGACAAAAGGCTTGGAAATGTCATGTGATCGTTAATGCTCCTGATGTAAATTAGCCTGCAATTTTGAAAGTAAGTAAACTAGAAAGATTATAACACTAATGTGTTAAATTAAGCCAGTTTCATATCTATACTTATATTTCCTTTTTGATAGTTGTGAGCATGGATGTATGTAATTTGGGTATACCAATCTAGGACTCCATTTTATATCTGTGTACTAAGCATTGCGACATGTACATACTCAACGTTAATTTGCAATATAGCCAAACCACCAAGAATATGCGAGTTCAAGCTGACTGAAATGCAACTTCTAATAGATTAAGAAACTAGATCGACAGTAACATAGTTGATCATTTCGAACTTTTATTACAAAAAGACACAAACAGAAAAGAGTGGGAACGTATTGCAAACTGACGTAATCCATTGTGTGATGGTCAATACAAGTGACCGCTGTTGTGTTGGACAGTCTCATGCATGTTTATTTCTCAAGGGGTGCGTAATTCAGCAGCTTCTCAATGAGGTCCACGTGAGACAGCAACATTCTTCGACAGCAGTATCTCTTCAGCCCAAGCGCGTCGAGAGCATCACTAGTGAGATATCATGAGAAAATATGACGTTAAATCACATAGGCACTGTTAGTCTCCGTTCAAATTTACGAATTACAAAAGGGAAGAAGCTTCGATAAACGTGGCTATCAGAATGAAACAGCCAAAGCAAACACTTACCCTTCTGTATATTCAGCCTGGAGCAGACCCAAATAAGCCTCCCATTTATTGCCAACGATTTTCCCACACGTGAAACACCGCACCGGAATAATCATTGTGTAGCTGTTAATGATTGATGTCAAAGAGAAAATAACGTATTTAAACACAAAGCCACTTGGTATCTACTTGAAACGACTGGATACTATATCCACCCGCTACTGTAACACATACTTTAACACCACTTCATAGAATTCAACAAAAGCAAGCTAACGAAGTTAGCGGATAACGTTAACTATTTCATAATATCAGTGTTGCCAATCGTTGAATGAAAATCTTTCTACTAATTCAGCCAGCTGGTTGTCACATAAATTAAGTGATTTCTTACTTTAGTACCGATATATTTCTAAAGATAGCAAGAAATGATTAAACACATATAAATAACGTTATTTACCAAGAGAGACCTCACGTTACTCTCGGTTAGCGTGCTTCAAAACACTGAGGTTTAACTTCCGGGTTGTCTTTGTGCAAATAAAAAAGGCAAACAAACGTAATTTAACACTGATGAATTAAACTCTTGAGATGCTACTGATAATAGAGTAATATTTATAAGATATACATACAGTTTTTTCCCCCTTGAAGACACGTCTTAACCCAACAAACATGAAGTTTGATTCATATTTCAGCGGAAATTGACCCCTCTGTATTATGTCGATTGGAACAGCCTAATCTACGGAGAGGCAGAAGGGCCATTATTTGCCATATGATTTGGTGATTTCACAATCTCTCTTTCTGCATTAACAGGCACAGAATAAGGCAAATAGTCGGATCGAGTTTAATTAAAGTTTTATTTTGCACGATCCCAGATATTGGATTGGAATCATGGTTAAGAAAGATTTGTGTTTTCAAAATTTGACCTTCAAGCCTGATTAAATGAATTCATAGCTCTGTCAATCTCATTTGACAGAATAAGTCATTTTTAAAAATGTTATTGTGGTAAGAAGGTCATCAATAACCACAAAGCATGTTGATAAATATCAGTCTGACAACAAATGTTTCATTTGTCTTTAATAAAGGACAAGCCATTAGAGCCACTTTATTAAGTGTGAGTTGGAAGAGGGCAGGAGAGCAAAGAGAGGCTACAGTGTAATAAAAAATAAAAGGCCTCTATGACCACCATTCTTGATTTATCATCACAGTCGAACTCAGTTCAGTACCACCACAAATATTGCAATCACCACTGTAGGCTAGTTATTGACAGAAAAGTTAGGCTATTCATCTGATTTCAGTCATAATCATCATCATCATCATCATCATCTTATCTGCAAAGAAATGTCAGAAAGAAAAAGTATTTAGGAATTATTGCATTTATACGCTCTTGAGAGAAAAAGAAAGCCTAAATAAAATGATCAGTGTCATAGGTTAAGTGATTTGTGTGGGTATTTTTGGGCTAGTTCTCCTTAATGCATTTGCGTATAAACCTTTGATGCAGTGGTCATAAACGACATGTAACTGCAGGGGGATAAGGAGTTCTTCAAATCCTTAGGATGACCAAAGGATGGTGACCAATTTCAGTTCTGATTTAAATGGTAGTAAAATCATGACATCTGGCCTATAACATAACCGGAAAACATAACATGAACATAATTAAAAAGGCAGCTTGTAGGTTTGGTCAAATAATAAAAGTGCTTCTTGACTCAACAGTGATATCATTTGAAGGACCGGGAAAAGAGGTTGTAAGCTTTCCTGTGCATTCTGTGTATCTTGTTTTACATTTGACAATTGCAATAGGCTACAACACTCAAAACAGAAGAACAAGATGCATACACAGATATGAAACTCTATGCCTTCAACATTGCATTAACATTTTTCTGGCCATTCTAAAGTCCAGGAATGTTTTATTTTGTGGACCCCATTGCATTTTGTGCACTCCTGCATTTCTAAAACAAGTGTCTGAACATAATGAATACAGTCTATGAGTCAGCAAGCAAGCCAGATCTACTTTAGAATATTTGCTTCAGTGTATCGTATAGTTGGAGAAACTCTGCTTTGATGTGACATCACCTTGTGGTAAACATAGAGAAAAAAACACAGAATAACTTTCATCTATGTACATGAGCTATACATATAAGTGCATGTTATTTTTATACAAACACAAGAAAACACAATGCATATATGGATTATATGGATTCATGCGCCTTTAGGCCACATATTGTAAAGTTGGTCATTTTTGAATAAGAGAAATCTTAAATCAATTGAAACTGTAAATGTATGGGATCAATATCTTTCAGTGTTCACATGAATGAAATTAGTTATATCTCAAGTGTTCTTCATATACATAAAGATATGCTTTCAACTAATAAAATATAAATTATTTACAAGACCTCTTTAGCACTGTGGGACTGAGGGTAACTCACAAAATAGTCTTGCCTTTGATTTCCATAACTTACACACCACACAAAATATCTTGGCACAGTTATGCTGAAAGAGAATATATTATGAACTGCCTTTCTTTCACAGTTTAAATATTTGAAATAACACTCGTTCTGGAAACAATTCTTGCCCATAGACATTTCGACACTTCACAGCCTTGCGTCTGTACGCACCTAATGCCACTTCTAACTGATATTATGCCCAGAGGATTGTGTAGTGTTTAACTTTTTAAACTTTTTAGTGTTTATGTAGTTATGAGTCACAAATAAAGCTAATTTGTTAAGATATCTATCATAACTTCACCACCAAATTAGACTTCAGCACTGAGGTGCTTTGTTTTCCAAACAATATATAGAAATGATATTAAATGCTCTGTTAAATGCTTTGTATTGAAGGCGCAAGGTCACATAAAGCATTTTCATGATTTGACTATGTCAACCCCAACTATTGACTCATGACACTATGTGATTGTGGAATGGATGAATGACTGGAAGTAGCATTTATATCAGAGGAGTTATGACTTTAAATTTAATTGTAAGAATGGAATGTGTTTGTGGAGAAGTTATGACAAGTAATGCTGTAACGTTGCAGCCAAGTAACCAATAAATTGTAAATGGATATTGGCAAGTAAACTTAACTTTGTCATGTTATAAATTGTTTTTGTTTGAAATTAAGAATTGAGTGTTCAGCTTTGGCCAGTAGTAAATCGCTCCTTGAGCAGGGTTGGGATAGTCTATCGTTAACTAGTGTTGCATTCGTTGTTGTGTCAATGGATGTATGTCACCACATGCATTGCTTTGACAGGTTGTGTAGGTTGGGAGACTGCAGGTGTCTACATCAGTGAACTGATCATCAATAAAACATAAGTATGTCCAAATGGACCCTTTCTAGGTTTATTATTGTTAATTTCATTGCTAAGCACAAAATCAGAACCGTGCTGAAATTAAGAAGCGCAGTGACTTCCCACCCCCCTTAAATATAAACACCAACTCTATGATAGTCTATGAACAGATCATTAGTATACCCATTCACCCCTCAACCTGCAGTAGAAAGCAGGTCAATTCTTCTTTGCCAATAAAATCACCCCAACCAGGATTGCCCCAAGGGCGATGACAGCTCCACCAATGAGGAAGGGCTTTAGGCTCTCTAGGGTACAGGCATCTGCGGCCTCAGCTCCTTCCGCTGCTCCCTCATCAGCCGCCGTCTCCTCTGCTGGCTTCTCTGGCTCAGTAGGGGCCACTGGCTCAACAGGGGCAGCAGGTGGGGCAGCATCGGGCTTGGGGGCTGCAGGCTCCTTCTTCTCTGCCTTGGAGCTGGGCTTCGGGGCCCCACTCTTTGCTTTGGCTTCCATGTGACTTTTCAAGCTGAGGTGGCCGAGTCAAGACTTAGTATCTGTCTCCAAGTGGGTGTGGCTAGAGACAGATGGAGAGAGAGAGAGAGAGAGAGAGAGAGAGAAAGAGAGAGAGATTTAGGTCATTTGATGCTTATTATCATGTTTTCAAAACATCAGTTCATGCATGAGAGGCCTTAGCCTTTCATGCACTGCAGAACATATGAATAGATTGAGTGAAGAAATCCACATTTGACCTTGAAATGGAGATGACATTATCTGCAGCGTTCAGTCACACTGCCATATGTTTTACTCATTTTGAGTTTAGGCTGGTTGCCAAAGTCACTGGCCTTTTAATCCCATATTTGGTGGAAATTCTCCAGGGTGTATGTGTGTGTGACAGACTGTTCCTGTCTGACTGTAGCCTACTCTAAGATAGCAGCTCACAGTTCCACCATTACAAAGAGGCCTCTGTCAGAGTTAGAGAGGAGTAATTCATTTCTGGACAGAACATCTTCTGATACCAGCGGTTGTAAAACCATGCATGAGTGTGTTAAAGATCTAGACTCGCACTGTGTCAGCAAGAAAGCCAGATACATCCCTGCAAAGCCCAACATTTTCTCTGCAACATGCCATGACTCATAAGCTTCTTCAATGGAGAGCAGGGGGGAGGGACAGAAAAGAGGAATATATGAAATAATTGTCTGAAACAAAGAGAGAAAGGGAGAAACAGAGGCACAATAATAAGGAAGAAGGAAAGAGGAAAAGATGCATCATGGTGTCTCAGTAAGGATGCATGTGTTACGCATTTAAAGGGGAGGCTGCACAGGCCATACCACCTCTCCGCATCCGAATCCCTGACCCTAACTCAAAATAACACCAAAATAGAAACACAAATGCATGTGACATACCTTCTTTTTCCTTCTTGTTGCTCTGTCTTTTATCTGCTTCGTCCAGGGCAAGGAGTGAAGTGATCCACATACAGCAGTTCCAGTTTTCAGTGGAAAAGGGCCTGGTCTGAATCTCAAGGAGACAGAATGGGGGAGAACAGAGTGATGGAGGACACTGGTAAGGGAGAGTGAGGAAGAGGGAGGGGAAAAGAGAGCCTGGGATGTACCATTTTCTCTGCAAATAGAGGGGGTTGCAGTATAGGTACAATGTGTATTTTCTGTGTTAAATCTGAGAAATCCTGTAATTCACTTACACCCAATATCCCAAAATTGAATTCAAGGGCTTAGCATTTAAGCATTTAACCCCTAATCCCCCCAGAAACATCCTTTAAACCACTAAATATGAAGTACAGGGAAGACAGGGTACATACACAATACAATAACATGGTTTAAAAGAGAGCACAAATTCAAAATCATATAATCCCTAAAGAAGAAATGTAAGGCGAGTGATCTTTCCTCAGCCAGCGTGATGATGCAGTTCTGCAGCTTACCTTATCCCGGATCAGTAACACCCTGATTAACATCTGTTAACTTACAGCACTGCCAGCTGCTGCATGCACATTTAATAAAACTTCGGGAGGATTTATAAAATATACCATGAGATTTGAAATAATCAAGAAAAATCACATCAAGAAAAATATGAAGGAGTTATTTATTCAGACTTGCAGACACCTGTGCAGTATTTGTTAGAATGGTGTCAGAATATTTATTTACTAACCATTCTAAAATCAGACATCACCTTTAAACATGTGTGGGGAAAAACAAACTATAATGGTGATGGTAACATCAGTAACTTTTAAAATCCTATGCTCTTGTTGTGTGTGTGTGTGTGTGTGTGTGTGTGTGTGTGTGTGTGTATTATCTGCTAATACAAACCCCTCCCCCCAGATGTTCTATTCCCGTAGAATAGTCAACTTGCCGGAAGAACCAAAAGTATATTTAAGAAATTAAATAGGTAAAGTAGCTTTGTGTGAGGTGTTATATCAATGCAGATTTATGTATCCTAGTTAGGCTATTGGGATAAAAATGCAATGTATGCTTATAAGCATGAACTTGTAGTCTATTGTTTGCACCATGGTGGCTGAAATACATTGT
Source organism: Alosa sapidissima (assembly GCF_018492685.1). Lineage (NCBI taxonomy): Eukaryota > Metazoa > Chordata > Actinopteri > Clupeiformes > Clupeidae > Alosa > Alosa sapidissima. The sequence continues at coordinate 17,718,345 of NC_055970.1, read as the reverse complement.
ACTGTCTAGTTTGTAGCATTTTGTAACCTACTTTATTATTAATACATAAACAGCAGAGTGGAGGCACACCCTTCTAATTAAAATAGCATATATGAACCTCAGGATATGACGCAGCCCCACGCCCAATCTCTCTTTTTCGGAGACTCCACACTATTCACAAAGCCCATGGAACGCAATCCAGCCGCCTAGCTGTGGTTTTCCCTGATAGAGAGAAAGCGCAAAGACTTACGCAAACATCGCAGGTCCAAGGGGAGTTGTGGTAACTCAAAGGATGACGTAAACTACGCGATTTGCGCAACCATTTTTCGGGAGCTATCCCTGCTGCCGGAGATGGGAACGAGAATACCCTCTCAGTTTCTTTTCCTATAAAAAATGCGTAAAGGAGGGGTAGTCTATACGGCAACCAATTTCTCTGGATCTACTACTGCTGGATACACAGGCTGCCTGGCAAGGGCTTCGGGAGTTAGGCTACTCTGTTAGTTAATACGTTGATGATGAAACATTAGGGTATGTAATTCAAAATTTTAAACGGAGGTCTATGCGACGTGTTCGCAATATGTTACTACCTGTCAGGAATCGATTTCGTTGACTATTAGACAGAATGATTTGACAAACTCGTTACTCGTAGCCTATTGCCATGAAAAAACACGCACGATCTAGTATCAACGACGCATTGGAGTGTGCCAGAGAAACGAATGTCTGACTACCAAATCCTTGGAGCTGACTGTGTCCGCTGGGACGTATTGAAATGACACAGCCTCATAGCTCCGCGGAATTGCCTGACCTGAATTCCTGAGTGTCAACCCGTCAATTGGGGAACTGGGTGCATTAGGGTACGTGTTGGTGATTCGTTTTCATAGAAGAAGCACTCCGTTCGGTACGACACTGGCAGCAACGCCTTGCTTCTGGTCGGCCCAGGGAGTGAACTGAGTTGATAAGCGGAGGATGGGAGAGCGAACAGAACCGTATCAGTGGGTCTCGGGAGGACACCGTCATAGTACAGGTAAGCGACCTGCTTGTTTTAGAGAGGGGGAGGGGTGTCAGTTGGCCAGTTGAGTAGACAGGACCTTGTCAATTGAGTGAGTGAATGAATGAATGTGCAGTCTTTCAATGGAATCATTAAGCACTGGTCGCAGAGTCAAAACATCTGTCTAAAAGGCCTAATGATGTTGCGTAAATTCCGTGCAGATACAGGTGTTTGCGTGTGCATCTGCATCCGTGCTTTCCTGTTATTGTGACGGAACAGAAATCCAGAACCCTGAAATTAGCACTGTAACCTACCTCTATAGGCCTATTTCGTAAACGATAGCCTACTGTAACGCAGCAATGCTCATGCTCCTCCACAAAACACATATTTATGTGTAACATATAATAGCCTTTCCCCACCGCCCAGGAAATTGAGATAGCTGTCAAGTTGTTCTGTCATGCTGGGCGCCTTGTCTTTACAAAGGATCACATGCACGAATAATGCCAACGCCCCTTCGCTGCTAGTAGACTACAAGCCATACAGCTTAATTTGAACAAGCAAAATGTTAGTTTGACCAAGATGTCTACGTTGCCTTCGTTCATGTGGCTCATCCTCTGGATCCGAGGTAGGCTGTGTGTGTGTGTGAGAGAGAGAGAGAGAGAGAGAGAGAGAGAGAGAGAGAGAGAAACGGACAGAAAAGGGTTCTGTACAGTAGGGAGTATGCACAGTAGGGAGTATGGTGGTGGACACCATCACTTGCCTCCGTGATGTACATACTTAGAGATTGGATTTCCACTTTAACCTGGGAAAGAGATAGAGAGGGGGGGGGGGGGGTTATGGACATCAGCTTTTTACTGAACATCCATACAGATCTCAGAGATATGACTGGTTTCTAATGAAAGTCCTTAAAGCTGAGATGTAGGCCTAAGCTGATTTACATCATCTCATAAGTGTACATTGCGTCCACAGGATGCTGACTAATGGAGCCTAAGTGGCTCATCATGCCCATGAGTATCAACAAGAACGCATGGTTTTCACATATGGACAATTGACTGTCCGGAAATGTTTCAGTATCATCCAAGACTTTAAGAGGGAATTTACTACTGTTTATGACTTGTTTGTTATATCACAATGCATGCACAAGCAGAGTTGGGTATGTTAACCATTCATTCATTCATTCATTCATTCATTCATTCATTCCATAGACCCGTTTGTTAGCAAATGACAAATACTGAGAAAAGTCTCAGTGCTCAGAGTAAGATGAAACATGCAGAATGGCAATGATTCAGTTATAGAAATTATTCATACAAAAAAACGTTGATATAAACCCTAGCTGCACATGCAGGATACTGCAACTAACACGTTTACAACTATGCATATAATCAGTTAAATAAAGGATATTTCTGTCAAAAAGTTAGCCGATAATACAGTGCAAGGCATTATGACACTAGCCTTGCTTTGGACGTTCCTATGTACGGATACATATGGTGAGAAGATTGTAGGTGTCTTGACACCTTCCACCTCCCAGCTGCAATAACTCAAAACTGTGTATTACATCTCAGGTCGAGGGTTGACGCCAGTAACCATTGTTGGTTTGGCATCCAACCCCTCCTTGTGGTAGTGATGAATGTCGGAGTGTATTCTTGTCAGCTGGACATATTTTCCTCAACAAGCATTGAACATTCACACAGCAGCACACACACATGTTCGAGGGTCATCATAGTGAAAGTACTGTTTACTTATTAACAGGGGACACAGTGTAAGGAAACTGCAGGTTGTTAGCTTAAGCTCAAGTCCTTCTTTATCTATGAATAGGACATAAGAGTATAACACATAAGAGTGTTTTTACCATGGTGAATTACTGTAGTGGCCTACAAACCTGTAGCAGTGGACTAGTGTATGGGCAGTTTCTATGGATTGTGGAGATGTCCAGATTTTCTGGCTACGGGCCAGAGGTGAATATTTCAGTACATACTTAAGGCCAGCGCCCACTGGCGGCGTCCGATGCGACCAAAGTTTAGAAAATAGTTCTATCTCTTGAGCATCAAATCAATAGATGCGAATGTCGCTTCCGGGGGGCATTGGCCTTTAGTGGCCACATGTGTCATTCCAACAGGAAGGGGCAATAGTACCTATCAGAACTCTTTTATACTCCCGTAAGTCACTGTGTGCTCTGTGGTGCGGATGAATATGAATAACTAGGGGTTGGGGAGTTGAATGAATATTTTAAAAGATGTGTTAAAAAATAATAGGTCAGTTTTTACTTGTTAGTGTGAGGAACTGAGATTGGCCTTGCTCTGCGAGGCCAAGCAGAACAGTTGGTAAATCAGACTTACTAAACCAGGCAAGGAGATTTGCAAAAAGCCTGAACTATTTTCTTTTTTCCACATTCTTCAGTCATTTCCACATTACCAGTACTACAGATGAAAACAGACCAAGTTGTGGCATCTGTACCGTCTTCTTTTGTCAGAGCTATATTGCAGTAGAATTGAAATAAAAGTGTTTCCTCTTCATCATGATTAACAGCTCTCTAGATCAACCAAGCCCTTCTCCTTTGACATTGTCCAGTGAGCTCAGGTGTCTTCTGGCAATACCAGGCTTGTTGAGCTTGCCCCCGTCCCTTATAATAGTTTTTTTAGGGAGTCAAACTTGACTCCCTAACTTGAACTTGAAGATGAGAGTTTTATCCTTTCTCATAGGTCATCTACATTTTGTTTCTGTGTGAAGGGGAGTGGTGAGGACAGGCCAGGCCCTCGTTTTACTTTTTTAGTCTCATGTCTTTAGAGTTTACAGAAAGCAGGTGACCTTTTCAGGAGTGCCCCATGTTTGTTGTAGAAATTGGTGAAGACGTAAAGGTGTAAAGGCATAAACGTTATTTTAGAATTTCTTTAAGCCCAACTCAGTTATCCAGACTTAATCCATAAGAGATGCAGCGATTTCTAAAGATTTTCTTGAAGCGTTTGTCACAAACTGTTGATTGTAGAGATGCACTGATTGATCGACTGGTTACCGGAAATGGCCGATTTTCATATGATCGGCCATGACCGGCGACCGGTGTGTTTGCGTGATACTCCCACTTATCCCTCGCCCTCCCATAATGCATATGCATCAATGACTATGGAAATATGTTCCATGGCAGCATGTTTAAATGTATCGTGAAAATTGTTTTTGTATTTTTAGTAGGATATTGGATGTGAGGAGGAAAAAAAGGTTGTTCCATAACACAGTGCATTTAGTAGTGTGTGAATGTCCAACACTGTCAGCTGGAAAGATAGAAAATAAATATTTGTGTATGCTGTAATGTGGTGAGAAACAAATGAAATTGGAATCGGCTAAAATTGGTATCGGCAGGTCAAAATCTATGAAAAGTTGGAAATTGGAATCGGCCCAGAAAATTGCAATCAGTGCATCACTAGTTGATTGGCAGTCTGTTGTCAAAACAATGGATTTGTTTTTGGCTAAACTCAGTTCAATAGCAGCAGTCATCTAAACTGAGGGGCGGAATACTTGAGGAATTATGTTGGGAGGAGTGGTTATAGTCTATATTTGTCATATTAATTTAAATTTGAGGGTCTTTCCAAACCACCATGACAAACAAAACAACCAAGTGAAATAATTCAGCATTTCAATACTGATCAAAATGACCCTCTCTCTATATATATGTATATATATATATATATACATATATATAACCAAATAAAGCATCTTGAGATTGAAAGATGTTAATCTTTACAAAGCTATTTTGTTCCTTTATTTGTATACAAACTCTACGTTATTATGTCTATAAGACTAAAATATATGATAATGACGGCCTAAAAATATATGATAATCTGTGGGTGTGCAACATAGAGACTTTGTTTTGGCAGCAACAATCATTGTTTTTAATTGTTTTACTCTAATGACTAGTGAGTAAATATTTTTTGACGCTATCACTGATATTTCCCTTCAGGGTGTGGTGGTCCAGAGGGGTGCCACCTTTCCTTGTGAATACGCAACAAAGAGTTTCAAGGAACACACCAGGTTTTTCACTGGAAGTGGGTTAGGCCAGTTAGCCCATCGCTAGCCTATAGCCAAAAAAACGCTATAACTGAATTATGCTAAGCTAGGCTAAATGTGTCAGACAGAGAAGAGCAGGGTAGGCCTATGCATGATCTTATCTAACTCTTGGGTAGACGGAACATGAGCTAAGTTCCCCTAAAGTTGTCAATCTTTAAAGTCTGAATCATTCTTGCTAGAATGTTTTTAACCCATCATGCCTAAGAGTAGTTGTTTTAACCTTCAGTATTGGGATAAATCTGTTTGAAATAGCATAGGCTATGTGAAACAAGGGAAAGAGGCAGTGCTAGGATGGTTGCTCTGTTAGAGTGCCAGCTGCTACCTCATTCTTAGGCTGAAATGTTGTGTTTGCCCAATACAAGAAATGCTTATGAGTTTAGGCCTAAATAATGATGATCAGCGTTCAGTGGTCACCTCTCCTACTCTGTCCCCATGTGAGATACAGATAGAGTTGTTATTGTCCACAATGGAATTTGTTGTTGCAGTCTGTACAAAGCCTCACAACACTACATACATACATACACATACATACATACACAGGCAAATTAACACCTGACCACAACCTTTCTGCTTTCCCTCCCCAACAGCTTGAGGTCCATGTCCCAATTTACATGTATGGTTTACGAGCTGTAGCTTTTACGGCTTTTCTAATAGCCTGCTGACATTTTTGTGTGCATTGAAGCTTTCTTAGACACAGGCATTATCTCTCTTTTTTGGTGTAATCTTGTCTCTACCAAGCCAAAGCCAGTGAAGGGAAATATTTGGTGATTTCCTGATAGTTTCTGAGTTCCTCAAATAGTTTATTTGGTTGTGTTGGTTGCATCATTTGACAGTTCTCCTGTCTCGTAATTTTTTTAGTGGAATGTTGATGTTTATGTTGATGCTTCCATATTGGTTATGTAGGCCCTAAGGGATAATGGATGACACGGTGGTCTGTTCACAGAAGTTAATGCAAGGTCGTGGTTGTAAAACGGCCCCGACTCGAAGCGGAGGGCCGTTTAAACCTCGTAAGTGCATTTCTGTGAACAGACCACCGTGGAGTCCATTATCCCG